>NC_041214.2:33814651-33829645 GCF_002837175.3 Physeter macrocephalus
CCCATTCCCATAATAAATCTCTACTTATCTCTCTATATATATATATATATATATATATATATATATATATATATATATACCCCCACATATATTTACTTATTTATTTATATTTATATTCCATTGGTTCTGTTTTTCTGGAGAACCCTAATACAGTTAGTTACAACAACTAAGAGTGGAATATTCAATAAATACAAAAAATAGCATTTGGGACAAATGGCTCCCCATATGGAAAAATAAAACTGTGTCATATGCCATATATAAACATAAATTCCAGATGGATTAAGGGGCTAATTTTTTTAAAGGTATAAAAACACAAAACTTATTAATTGTGGAATTTTTCTTAAGCAAGACACAAAATGCAGAAGCCATAAAGGATTGTGAGATTTATCTAAAATGAAAATCCAAAATTTAAATTAAGTAAAGGACATCATAAGCAAAGTTAAATGACAAGGGATACAGTAAAAGAAAATATCTACAAATCAAGAAAAAAGGCGAACCACTCACTAGAAAAACAGGCAAAAGCTGTACACTGAATGGGCAATAAATACCTACAAGCAGATGCTCAACCTCACTGGTAATGAGCGAAACCCAGATTAAACCCTGATATATTACCTTGTCTCTTTCATTTATGCCACTGGTGGAAGGGTACGTTGGTAAAGTCTTTCAGAGGGCGATTCAGTGGAATCCATCAACATTAAAAGTTAACTCCTGGGCTTCCCTGGTGGCGCAGTGGTTGAGAGTCTGCCTGCTGATGAAAGGGACACGGGTTCGTGCCCCGGTCCGGGAAGATCCCACATGCCACAGAGCGGCTAGGCCCGTGAGCCATGGCCGCTGAGCCTGCGCGTCTGGAGCCTGTGCTCCGCAAAGGGAGAGGCCACAACAGTGAGAGGCCCGCGTACCGCAAAAAAAAAAAGTTAACTCCCTTTAACTCAGCACTTCACTTCTGAGAATCTGCCTTTCTGAATATCTACGTACATGCACAGAGATGCACGTAAAAGGATGTGTGGTCCATCACCAGAGCTGGGAAATCTAGCACTATCCATCCCAACCAAAATGCCTCTGTGTGTCCTGTCATGCAAGCATCCTCAAGACCTCAATTCATTTTGATCAAGGAAATAACAAATCGTGTCAACAATTATCCATTTCTGTAAAACTGAAAGAAACCACACACATACAGTTGCATGTATGTGATACGTGTAGGTAAATGTCTAGAGAAAGGGCTATAAGAACATACGCCAATCTGGGAGGTGGTGGAGAGAGATGATGACTTGTGTCAAAGAGGATGTTCATATTTTCTTCCAGGACTTTGGTGCTTCTTGACTCATTCACACTGCAGGTGGAGGGAGAAGGTTTAAAAAGTAAACTGTTCCATAGTGCACAGAGCAGTGTTCCCAACTGCCACTTGCAAAGGAAGGGGGTGTTTTCAGAACTTAGAGCCACCCCTTTCTAGATCCCTCCCCTAGCTGAGTGAGCGCAGTATGGGTTGGGAGTTGTTCTCAGGGCTCTGTGAACCGGGCGTCTACCCTTGTGGACACGAGTGAGCCAGGCTCTGAGTGGGCATAAGAGTCCACGCATGAACACCCCAGTCATTTCCCGTAACCAGGATGTCTCACGCCTTCCCCGCTGGACCCCGACGGCCCAGTGCTTCTATCCACCCACCCTGCTGCATCTCAAACCCAAGGCTGGCCTTTTTTAGGAGCAGTGAAGCAAGTCCTGATGATGGTAGTTTCTGGGCCTGAAATTTGTCTCCTGGAGGAGAGTAAAGTCAACCACAGTGACAAGCAAAACCAAGAGCGGGGGGCAGTGGGTGGAGCAGGATGACGACTGTGGCCTTCATTTCCTCCAGGCAAAGAAACCTCAGAAGGCTGAGGTCAGGGCTTCCCAGCATTTTCACACTAAGGCGTACTGGGAAATTTCAAAAGTTGCCACCCACACCCTGACCCAGGAGGGAGAGGGGACTCCTTCTTCAGAGATTTGTTGGGTGTTGTGTGAGACCAAATACCCTGCAGAGATAGGAGAGACTGGGAACTGGTTCCCCCTCTGGGGAGTTAAATTGTTGGGAAGTCAAAATTTTAATCTTCTTCAGAAGTTAACATTTGAGTGTAGATTTGAACAGGTGAAGGATGAAGCCATGTGGATGTCAGAGGAAGAGCATTCCAGGTACAGGGAACAGCAGTGCAAAGGCCCTGAGGTAGGATCATGTCTGATGTGTTGGAAGTACAGCAAGGAAGCCACTGTAGCTGGAGCTAAGTGAGTAGGGGGAGAGTAGAAGAAGACTAGATCGGATAGGAAGGGAGGAAGGTGAAGAATGAGAACTGCCTTGACATCTTGTAAGGACTTTGCCTTTTATCCTAGATGAATTAGGGAGCCATTGGCATTCTAAGAGGCAGGGAGTGACTTGATCCACCAAAGGTTTAACAGGATGGCTCTGGCTGCTGTGTTGAGAACAGACTAAAGGAATAAGGGGAAAGCAGGGGGTCAGTGAAGTGGCAACTGAAGTAGTCCAAAAGAGAGATGGTAGAGCTGAGATTTTCTTGACAGAGTGGCCGGCATCACTTGGAGGGCCTGTGATACTCTTTGGGGGACAGGGACTCCTTAGAACAAGTGATGCAATGTGCATACCACTTCTCTGTGTGTTGCTACCCCTTGAAGTTGTTACTGCTGTTAGTCTGGGGTGGGGCCTAGGAATTAGCATTTTTGCACGTTCCCAGGTGATACTACTACTGGTCTGGGAACATTGACAACCACTAGCTTTTTCTTCCTAGCACTGATGAAAATGTGCAATTGATGTTTATCATACCTCCTCAAGGAAGCTCCTTAGTCACCCCTGCGTCCCAGGGCCAACCATGATGCCTGGCATTAATGTCTTGAGCTTGGCTCTGGGCCAGGCATGGTGCTACCTGGAATGAAGGTCTTCAGGATCCCTGGTCTGAATGGTTGGAGATAACTGGTGATGAAATTTCCAGGAAGTGGTCATTAGAGGGAAGAGGTTAATTATAATAACAACAACAATGGATGTGACACCCACCCACTCCGGTGTCTGCCTAGGTGTTTTACTGACACCTTCTCCAATTAAATCCTGTAAAAGCCTTGTGAATCTGGCATTATCCCCCTTATTTTATAAATGAGGAAACCAGAGGCTCAGAGAGTTTAAGTAATTTTCCCAAGGTCACACCATTAACAAGGACCAGAACCCAGCCAGGCCTGACTGCCAGACAGTTCCGTGCTCTGCTGACACCACACTCTACCTCAGGAAGTCACTGATAAGAGGAGATTGCCTTGAAGACAGGGGCTTCCTTACATGGGGATTGTGAGTCGTTTAAAAAAATGCCGGGAAGATGCCATCCTTTAAAACAAACTCCTACTGTCTGAATTGAGAGCCTGTTCACACAGCACATTACCAGCCCCAAGCCCTTCTTGACAGAGCCCTGGTCTCCTAATAAGTAGCAGTGGCTGCCCCAAGAGAAGTATTTTTGCTGACCTTTGTGGCTTTATCGTTCTCGGGTGGAGCACTTTTCCTCAGCCCTCACCCTCTTCTCAGCCTCCTCTTGTAGAATGATGGGCACAGTATTCTGTGCTGGGGAGTTGAGGCTTGACAAATCAAGGCCGGTTTATCTCTCTAAACGCAATCCGTCCCTCTCAGTAGAGGAGAAAATCAAGTTCCAGGACTTCCCGCCTCATCAGCCCGGCTCTTCCCCCACCCACCCGAGAGGATAAAAATAGCAGCCTCCCAGGGCCTCACTGCTCTTGCAGCAACTGTGCACTGAAGCTGGGCCTAGCTGGGAGCAGCTGTTGCCAGAGGCACAGGCCTGGTGGGAGGCATAGGGTCAGGGCAGGGACCTGCCCACAGGGGCTAGGTGACCCGGGCCTGGCAGGGATGCTTGGAAACCTCACGAAGAGAGGCGGCACCTGGAGCAGGTTTGAACCGCGACACATCAATAAATACATCACGAGGTGCACAAGCTCGCTGGTGGGCCTTTAAAAGAGACGAGGTGTATCCCTGATTCTTAACGTCTTTCAGGAACAAGGACTCCCTAGAACAAATGAGGAGATGTACATATCACTTCTCTGTGTGTGCTCAAGCCTACACACAGCACACACTGAGAGACACACACTTTTGCACACAACTTCATATGGGGGGGAGCTGTCAAAGTCCAGCATGGACCACGGGTTGACAGCCCCAAATTCAGGTTGATTATAGAGACGCAAAACGATTATAAAAAATAAAAATTTGTAACGTGTATGAATAAGGTTAAAGTTTGCTCAACAAGATCTTCTTGGAAAATAAAAGTATATAGTATATATCCATCAAAACAGACACAGAAATGTTAATGTTGACCTCCGTTGGTAGGATAAAAGGTCTTTTCTCTTTTTCTCTCCAAATAAAAAGCATGTTTCTCTTTTGCCATCAGAGCGGCCGCATCCAGGCATTTCCCTGAATCTTCATGGAAGCCTACTCGGCTGCAGGCGCGGCCCGGGCCTGCCTGCCTGGACCCTCCATCCCGGGGCGGGGGGGTGTGTGTGTTACAGACAATAGACAAGCAAACATCAGGCTGGTGACAACGTGGGGCGGGGACGGGCTCCTCTACAGGGTGACCGGGGAGCCCTTCGCCTTCAGAGGACCTGGAAACCCAAAGCTCTACTCGCCGGGCTCGGGCCCGCACGGAGGAGGTGGTGCGTGCGTGCGCGCTCTTGAGGTGGCGGCGGCGCGCGCACGCGCGCCGCCGCGGCCCGCCTCCCGCAGCGGAAGATGCGGCCGAGGAGGCGGCGGCGGCGGCGGCGCGCTCCGGCGGTCTGAAGCGGCGGCAGGCTGCCACGGGCCGGCGGCGCGATGAGCTGGGCGGCCGCCCCCGGCTCGGGGCTGTGAGGGGCTCGGGGCCGGGGGTGGGCGGCGGCGGCGCGGCGGGCGGCCCACGCTTCTCCTCGGCGGCGGCGGCGGCGGCGGTGGCCATGCGCAGGACGGCGCGGCCGGGGCCGCCGGGCCGGGGCCGCCTCCCGTGGACCCGCGGCCTGAGGGCCCCGCCGCCGCCGCTGCTGTTCCTGCTCGCGCTGCTGCCGCTGCTGCTCGCTCCAGGCGCCGCCGCCGCCCCTGCCCCGAGGCCGCCGGCGCTTCCTCCCGCGTCCGCGGGGCCCAGCGTGAGCCTCTACCTGAGCGAGGACGAGGTGCGCCGGCTCATCGGTGAGTGGGGCCGCCTGCGCTGGGGCGGGCAGGTAGGGTCGGGCCCCGGTGCTTCCGGCCGCCGGCGGCCCAGTCCGCGCGACCTGGACCGCGGGCGGGCCGGCCCCAGCGCCCCGGGTCGCCTCTGGGCCCCGGCCTTTGCCTGCCTTGCTGGCGGGGAGGTGTAGTCCCTGCCCGGCCCCCGCCCTGGGCCAGCCTTCCGGCCTCCCCCGCACGCCGCGGAAAGACTCGGGGACCCCTCGGCCCCCGGCGATCTACCCCATTCCAGCCTGCTTACAGCCTCTTTAACCTTTCGCCTTATTCCCTAGAGTCAGACTCTTCTTCCCTGCTGCTCTAAGTTTCTTTGACCTTTCCTCAACGTGTCACTCTAGGGCCCTGGTTTTTGGATACTCGAAATCTACGTTTTATTTAGGTTAAATCTGCTGTGGTTTTGATGCCCCAGTAGAGGCCACACTACGGTACTCACACTTTCTGGTTATCGTAGTTTTTTGTTTTGTTTTGTTTTTAAATGAGAGACAGAGATTGGTTATAAGGGCACTACATGTTCGTGGCAGTCTCCAAATCTTGGGACCGATAAGCGTATTTTACAATAGTGAATGAATCTCCAGGTAGCCGACCTTTTAGCTTCTTCAGTACCTGTTTGGTTCTTGTCTTGGATGTGTTGGAATTTGGACTGATCCTGAATTTCTGGGCTACTCTTCTACTTAGAATACCTTGTAAGAAAAGGAGAACTTGGCTTTGGGTCATTTGGTGGTTCTGTGCTACTTAATTAGCTTTGTCATTGGGGAATTAATTTGAAAAATGTGACTTTGTGGATTCTGGAAATGACCCCTTAGAGGAAGGTCTGATAGAAATGGTCCCAAATGGGAAGTCTTGGGTAGTTGCAGATAGCTAGACATTCACTTTCTTTTGTGTATTATGGGCCAGAAAACCACATTTTTTTTTTCATCTTTATTTCATCTCAGATTTGTGGTGCGCCTGAGTGTTTGAGGGAAAAAATTATTCTTTTAACCATCCATTAGCTGTCATTTCATTCAATTTTTTTGTTATAAGACTTTCTTGAGGTCTACTGAAGTCCACTCAGTGTTAAAATGGAACTGCTTTTAAGCAGGCTGTTTAGACATTGTTATGTATACGGGTTTGTCCCCTTTAACCAAAGACTGCTGTGTTTTTGTAATGTCCTGCCGTTCTATAATCTTCTTTTTAGTCTAGCGGAATTAGCTGAATTTAATTTAGCTAAATTAAAACAGCAAATTGGATTAGTACTTGAAACAACACTAAGGTTTAGGAAAAATAATGAATGCTTATAAATTGACTCATAACATTAATTTAAAAAATATTAATGTATTATGCATGGTTTTGTAAAGGTTTTTTGGTTAAAAGCATGTATATAATTTGTGACTTTGTTTACATGTAAGAAACCAATTGAGGTAGGGGACATGGCCCAACCAGAGGCCGACATTGATTGAGTGCCTGCCATATACTTCCCCCTCCATGTTTTATACACATTATTTCCTCTAATTTTCTTGTGACCCAGTGAGGTGGATATCATTATTCCTCTTTTAGAGATGAGGAAAGTGAGACTTTAACTTGCTCAAGGTCACACATTTAATAATCTTTTTAAAAAAATAATCAAACATAGTGTTGACATAGGCCACAACAAGTTTCAAGTTGCAAGTTTCATTGAATGAAATAAAGGTATTTATATAGAAGTTTGATTATGGCATGGTGGAAAAGAAATCATTGCTGATTAATGCTTGAAATGATGTATTTGTTACCTGATTGATGAGCATCCAGTTTGTGCCCAGGAATGAGCTGTTGGGAAGAGGGGAGGGTGGATTTCCTCACTGATCAACCTTGGTCCACCTCTGGGACAAGGGGAACCTTCAGTAGTGTATTCTCTAATGCAAACAGACTTGACGTGTTACAGTGGGTCTCTTGACTCTCTATCCTGCCAGATCCAGGTCCTCTCCTTCCTTCCATCTTCCTCACCTATTCTGACTTTATTTTTTGGCTGCCCCTGGCTGGGGAAGAACAATTGGGTGGGGCTGAGATGTATACCAGGCATACTGATTTCTCAGAATGCAGTTTCCCACAGGAGGTCTTATGCTTATGGTGTTTAAGACTACTTGAAATACTTTGTACCATCTTTTTGTATCATTATGGGTTAAATTCCTTCTGAAAGCTGACTTGGGAAACTAACCATCACTTTATAATATTTCTAAGACAATGAATTTGCAATTCCAAGTATGAAACTTATAAATGAAGTTGGTAGTGACACCTTTATAAATTGAACTGATTGTTTTGACCTGAGAATAAGTTGTTTTAATCCAATTCATATATACACATAGTTAAAAAAAGAAATCAAATAGTGCTAAAAGACCTCAAATGAAAAAACAGCAGTCTTCTGCCTTTGGCCTTTTTATCTTCCAGGCCCTACTTTCCAGTGGAAGCTACTATCCCAAGCTAGCTCTTTTTTTTTTTTTTCCTGTTTTTTTTACTTTTCATATTTTGAAATCAATGTAGAATAAGCATTTCACTTCCTAGTATCATAACTGAGCAGTTGCCCTCTTCTCTTGCCCAAACCCCCCAAAATAGTTACATCATTTTTGGTAAAACCGGCAGTCTGTATTTAGATTATTGTGTATCTATTTATATTGTAAATTTTTATTATACATTATATGTATACATGTACGTATATGTGTACACACACACATTACACACACACACATATATAAACTCACTTGTGAGTTAAATAGTGACCCATGGTTATGTTTTCTTTTCCTGTATGTTATTGTTTTTCCTGGAGCAAATAAGTGACTTATAAACTTTTTGAGTCTTTTCTGTGTCTATGGCTACATTCTCTCATACACTCCAAGAAATATGTTAAATGCCTTTTGATATTTTTTTTCCAGGTAACACATCAAATCATTTATCACTTTCACTTGGTTTCCTCTTAGAGACTCCCTGCTTTGGAGTCTTCCATCCTCTTCTTCCAATCTGGACAGTAGGATTATTTTTCCTGCAGATTCTGTACCCTTCTCTCCTGTCTTGGAGCCTCTGTTCCCTGGATCTTCTGTCTTCCTTTTTCTTTGTTTGCTTCATTTTGCTAAAGTATATCCTCAGTAGCTTACTGAGAAGGGTTGCATGGGAGGTAAATAATTTGAGGCCTTACATGTCTGAAGGTGTCTATCCTATTCTCATGCTTTATAGGTGATTTGGCTGAATTTAGAATATTAGACAGAAAAAATATATATTTTCACGATTTTGGGTGGCATTTTTACACAGTTTTCTGGCTTTAAGGGTTTCTGATGAAAAATCCAAAGTCATTCTGATTCTTTTTTTCCTTGTGTTTTTTTCTTTTTTTTTTTGGTTGTTGTTGTTTGTTTGTTTTCTGTTTTTTGAGCTTAGGGTCTTTGTCTTTAAAAAAATTCTGTAATTTTATCAGCTTCTGTGTGGGTCCTTCCTTCTGTTTGTGGTCCCTCTAGTCTTAGTGAGCCCTTTCAATCTAGAGACTCATATCCTTCAGTTTTCAAAAATGTCTGTTACTTCTGATAATTTCCTACCCATCACTTTTTTTGTTTGTTTCTGAGATATCTATTGGTTTGGTTATTTAATCTTCTTCAGATACTCAACGTATGTTGCCTCTTATTTATATTTCTATGTTTGGAGGTGGAAGGGGGGAAATTTTCTCAATTTTGTCTTCTAAGCTCTTTTATTTTTAAAATTTTAATGATGATGATTTTAAATTTTAGAACTCTTTTTGTTCTCTGTTTCCATTTCCATTTCATTTTATTCTAATTTCATGGATGTATTATCTTCACTTATCTTTGAGGCATGTGTTTGTTGTTTTTAATTTTTTCTGTATGTTTAACATTTTAAAAATATTTCTTCTGCTTCCTCCAATGTGCCTGTTCATTTCAGAGTTCTTTTTCTGTTCATTTAGATAGTATCTGTTGATCCTTGGCTGTCTGTAATTAAGAGTGAGATGCTGAAAAGTTGATTAGGGGAGGGCAGGCTTGTGGGTGGGTAGGTGGGTGGTCTACTGGCCTCCCTTGGAATGTGGGTGGACTTTTCATTGGGAGCCCCCCCAGCCCCCCGGCACACACACATATCAGCACCTTCACATCTTCTTTGGGACTGGTCAGTGTCTGCAGAGAAGACACCTGCAGTCTGCTGCCTCTGGTGTGCTTGGTGGTACACCAGTCTCTGTGGTTCAGTTTCTTCAGAAAAACTTTGGGTCTTTTGCTGGACCTGGGGGCCCAACTGCTTTGAATGCCCCTCATCAGAGGCTCCCCCTTTGACAGGCCAGAGCCTCAGGCCAGCCTTTGGTGGCCCTTGTTGCATCCAGAACTGAGTCCCTCCAGAGGTCCTGAGAGGCAGTGACCACTCCTTCAACTGCTTGCCATCTTGCAAAAGTTTGTTGAAATATATGTTGCGTTGTCTTCTTTCCCTTTCTGTGTTTGTGGTTTACTGTCTTTGTGGTTTCATTACTGTCATTTTAGAGGAGTCCTAGGAGGATGGGGGTAAAGGCAAGTAAGTGGTCATTCCACAATGTGTAAATGGTTGGGCTTTGACTATTGAAGAGCTGGTGATGTGTAGTTTTTTGGTACTAACAATATTAGGAAGAGTAGTGGTGGTGGTCACAGAAAGGGTTGACGCTTGAATTTAGAGTGCTGCTGATCTGTGGCAATCTTTTTTGTACCTTTGTCAGGTACAAAGGTAATCCCTGTTTTGGGTGTGTATTGTTACTTCCATAATATAGATGAGGAAACAGATTTGCAGGCAGTATGTAACTAGCTCATTCCTTGGTAGTAGGGCATGCAGTCTTGATGGAAGTCCATTGGTATAGAGACTCCAAAAGCCTCAGAAGCTTTATGTGGCATCCCTGTGTCTCCAGGCCCTGCTTAGGCTGCAGTGTAGGCATCCATTTCTCCATTTTACTGATGAAGACTGATCTGGGACCCTTTGGGCAGTGAGTAGAGGGCCAGGTCTTGACTCATTCTGGAATCCATATTGCCTCTTTGTCAGCTCTGGAGGAGCTGTGATTAACCAAAAATGCTTAAGGAGTAGAGTCAGCAAGCCTGCTGCCACATGTGCTCATTTGTGGTCTTGATTATTATCTGCATTCTCTCCTGTTCTCTATCTACTTGATAATTCTAATAGCTGAGTTCCCTGGAAGGCCAGATCTGGTGAAATCAGTCTGTGGCTGGGGCAGTACTAGGGGTGTGGGAATAAAATGCTGATGGGGGTGGTATGATATAAACTGGTCATGGCAGCGGTGTTGGTGGTGATAGGGAATCTGTAGGAGTCAGGGGGACTTCTGAGAATAGACTCCGCCTCACACCTATTAGAAATTCACTTTGGATAACTTGTCTCTCCGTTAAAATAAATATCCTCTGAAAGAGTTAAGCGTTGTTCACATCTTTTTTAAAATCAGTTCAATACTAGTTGAGATCATTGCTCCCCAAATCAGTCCAGTAAAAATTTTTGAAGCCCAACCAAGTACCATATATTGTGGTAGAAAATGGCAATTCAAAATTACTGAATTCCTTTTCTTGAAGAACTCAAAATTTCGTAGGGGAGACTAACAGTTGTATCTACAACTATAACACTGAGATAAGAGTTATACTGCTGATTGGTATAAGTTGTTGTGGGAATGATTACTTTTGACTGTAGAAGGAGGGGGAGTGGAGAGGCTTAGGGTCTTTCAGGAATGTGTTCCAGGAAAGGAGACGTTTGAGCCTCATCTTGAAGGACAAACTTGAAAGACAGAAAAGAGGAGCATTTCATGTCAGGCAGAGAAAATAGCGCGAAGAAAGCCATAGCTGTATGGAAGCAGATGTGTGTGAATTCGAGTAGGCTTAGGTGAGAAAATTTGGCAAAACCAGGGAGTGGCAGAATATAAAGCTGGGAGGTAGGTTGAAATTGGGTTAGGAATTTGAAGTTTATTTTATAGGTAATGAGGAACTGTTGAACTTAGGAGAGTATACAGATAGGACTGGGTTATAGAAAAGACAGCTTCGGCCCCAGTGGAAAGGGTGGCTTGAAGACTGAAAAGCTGGATCTGGGAAATGGGACAGAGTCAGCCTTGTGCTGGTAAGAGGAATCAAGTAGGGCAGTTGAGGGGGGGTGGGATGGATTTGTGAGGAATTTTCTGGGAGTTTGGAGAAGACTTAGTGGAGGACACCTGAGGGCTAAAGAAGAGGGAGGAGTCACAGAGGAATCTGAGTTTCAGATTTGGGCAGCTGAACTGAAGGACTCTTTTTGGGAAATGGTTGAGGAAAAAGAAGGATGAGATGAGCCACATGTTCCTCTCCTCCCAGCACCTCTCTTCCTCTTCAACCTCAGGCCAAGTGTTTGGGGGAGGGCAGTGAGGGTGTCCTCTCTGCTGGTGTCTGGCATATCCTGCCACTGCCCAGACTTTGAGGAGGTGGGTGCTGGTGGAGGTGGGTTAGCACCTTGCAGCACACTCTTAATCCTGGGCCTTTGAGTAGGGTTGGTGGCATTGATGCGGCATTAATTTGAATCCATGTGTTCTTCACTGGGAGAGCAAGACTGAGACATTGTGCAATTGTGGGTTTTGAGGGTTTTTTTCCTTCTTCATGCTACACATGTGGGAGAACTCTGTCCACTTATGGCTAACCTGTCCCCTATGAGTCATATCCTGAGTTGACTAGTCATTTCTGAAGGTGCGGTCTGAAACACTGTTTGGATTTTAAGGATCATTTTAGAAACAAATGAAACATGGGGGTATTTTTTTGAGCATCACAAATTGAGAAGTTCCACAGCATTACTTTTGGGGTTTTAACACAGTTATGCCAGTGTTCTGAAAAAACTTGGCCAGCTATACATACTAAAACAGAACAAAACAAAAACTTGACATGAAGTAGAGCCATTAGCTACTCTGAAATTATATTATGCTTAAAAGTGTGCTTTTTTTGTGTTATTGATGTACATCAAGTACAATGTTTTCTAATCAAGATGTTATTAAACAGCTTTCATTTATGTAGTACCTCTAAAAATGTGGTGTGCCAAAACAAATGTGTGTATTGCTGAATTAAGTAATAAACACTTATTAATTGATTCTTCTTAAGTGTGCCCAGCAAGTGACAGTGCTGAATGGTAGAATATTTCTGAAAAGTAATTTAATAGGTCCCATTCTTGTTCATAAGACAGATATGTTGTGTCTTGTTCATAAATAATGAATATGTTCTTATATAAATATGTCTTGCTCTGTGTCAACTATTTCACATATTTTCTTTTATTTTATCAACCACTGGAAGTAGATGGCATTGGCATTTTTCTATAGATAAAGCTGAGGCTCTGGGAAGTTACAGAATTGGCTGGAGGTCACAGAGATGTCTAGGGCTATGTCACTCTAAAGTGCGTGTCTTCTCTATTCTGCTACCTCGGAAAGTTAACAGTTCAGTCTTTATCGAACCAGATCATCTGAGGGGCTTATAAGTACAGATTCCTATACCTACTCGGAGCAATTTGTTTAGGATATCTGAGATGGGGCGCAGCCAGTGAGGTTTTTGAATGGCATGTTGCATGAATTGTAAGATGTACGGCTTTTTCACATTTGAACATCTCTGAAATTGGAACCATTTTACAATCAATGGTGAATCATCAGTTAATTGACAGCTTTTTTTCTTTCTTAGTGGCACAAAACATAATGGTGCATTTTAGATTAAATGAAATATAGTATTGTAACAAGGTGATTTTTAAAAAAATAAATAAATTTATTTATTTATTTTTGGCCACGTTGGGTCTTCGTTGCTAAGCGCGCAGGCTTTCTCTAGTTGTGGCGAGCGGGGGCTACTCTTCATTATGGTGTGCAGGCTTCTCATTGCGGTGGCTTCTCTTGTTGCATAGCATGGGCTCTAGGTGCGCAGTCTTCAGTAGTTGTGGCTCACGTGCGCTAGAGAGCAGGCTCAGTAGTTGTGGCGCATGGGCTTAATTGCTGCGTGGCATGTGGGATCTCCTGGCCCAGGGCTCAAACCCGTGTCCCGCAGTCTTCAGTAGTTGTGGCTCACGTGCGCTAGAGAGCAGGCTCAGTAGTTGTGGCGCATGGGCTTAATTGCTCCGTGGCATGTGGGATCTCCTGGCCCAGGGCTCAAACCCGTGTCCCCTGTATTGGCAGGGGGATTCTTAACCACTGCGCCACCAGGGAAGTCCCAACAAGGTGATACTGTGAAGGAGACAGACATAATTTGCCACCTTTCCTTTTTTTGGGTACCTGTCACTACTTTCTTTCAGAGTTGTAAAATTCACTGGTGGTAAATTATTTACTTGTGGTAATGGCTGTGTAGTAAGGTCCTTGCAGGGAAGGCAAATGATGGCAGTGAGATATTACCGTTAGGTTTAAGAACAATGGCAACTCACTTTTCAGCTAGGAAGTTGCTGGCAAGAGAAATATCAGTGGTTCTCAACCTTATTTTGTGAAAGCCTTAGGGCCTTTTCCTAGACAAGGGTGTGGATCCCACACATACTAAGTTTTGCACACTGATTCTTAGACTTTGAGGACCTTACAGGGCCCCCTGATGAAAGCTTATGGGTACATCTGAATCCCTCAAAAGCTGGTTCTGGAAGGGGACATCTATTAACATTCTGTATTTCATCCTAGGATTCTTTGACCTCCTATGTGGTTTTCTTTCCTTCTAGTTTTATTGAGATTTAATTGACATAAAGCACTGTGTAAGTTTAAGGTGTCCAGCATAATGATTTGACTTACATACATCATGAAATAATTAACCACAGTAGGTTTAGTGAACACCATCATCTCATATAGATAAACTATTAAAGAAAGAGAAAAAAATTTCATTCCTTGTTATGAGAACTCTTAGATTTCCTCTCTTAACAGTGTTTATATATAACACAGCAGTGTTAATTATCTTTATCATGTACATTATATCCCTAGTACTTATTTATCTTATAACTGGAAGCTTGTACTTTTTGATTACCTTCATCCAACTCCCCCTGCCCCCTGAATTTAAAAAAATTTGCATACATTAAGGTTTATTCTGTTGTAGTTATATGGGTTTTGACAAATGCATCAACTATAATATCATATAGAATAATTTTGCATCCCTAATAAGTCCCCTGTGAAGGGGGGCATTTATATTTATTAATACCTTTCTTATATTTTAAATAAGTTTGCTTTTAAAAATGTGTTATGTAAAATTTCAAACATTCAAAAGTAGACAGAATAGTATAATGAACCTCTGTGTAGCCATCATCCTGCTTCAACAGTTATCAGCTCATGGCCAGTTTTGTTTGGTCTGTACCTCTCCACTCCCCAGTCTACTCCCTTGTCCTACTCCCCCTCATCTTCTGCTTGGATTATTTTGAAGCAAACTCAGACATAAAATTTTGTAAAAAAATTTTTTGTATGTATCTCTAAAAGATAGGAATTCTTTAAAATTGTGTAATAACTATTATCACACCTAAGAAATTTAACAGTAATTCATAAATACCAAATATCTAGGCTTAGATCTTCCTGATTTCTAAATGAATGTTTATGTAGTGACTCTTGCCTGCCACCTGTTTCTTCCCTTGTCCCTGCTCCCCACCATTCCACCGTTTAGTTTCTTTGGTGCCAAGCTTTTCTCACCCTAGGGTCTGCATTCGATGGTTGCTCTGCCTTATGTACTTTTCCTAGATCTTTACATGGCTGGAGCCTTCTAGATCTTAGCTTAATGTTACTTCCTCAGAGAGCCTTGCCTTCCTAGGGTTGACCCTCAGTGCCACTCTGTTCTGTCACCCTGTTTTCTTTTTTTTTTTTAATTAATTAATTAATTTGTGACTACATT
>NC_041214.2:33829769-33837239 GCF_002837175.3 Physeter macrocephalus
TTTTTTTTTTTTAATTAATTAATTAATTTGTGGCTACATTGGTCTTCTTTGTTGCGTGCGGCCTTTCTCTAGTTGTGGCGAGCAGGGGCTACTCTTCGTTGCGGTGTGCAGGCTTCTCATTGAGGTGGCTTCTCTTGTTGCAGAGCATGGGCTCTAGGCACATGGGCTTCAGTAGTTGTGGCACACAGGCTCAGTAGTTGTGGCTTGTGGGCTCTAGAGTGCAGGCTCAGTAGTTGTGGCGCACGGGCTTAGTTGCTCTGCGGCATGTGAGATCTTCCCGGACCAGGCCTTGAACCCATGTCCCCTGCATTGGCAGGCGGATTCTTAACCACTGTGCCACCAGGGAAGCCCCCGCCCTCTTTTCTTTTAAGTACCTGATACTTTTGTTGTTTCCATCTCCCTCTGTAGGAAGGCTAATTCTGTTTGAGTAGAGACCTTTTATATTGTTCCACTCTGTATGCCCAGCACCTAAATCAGTACCTGGCATATAGTAAGATATTCAGTAAAAGTTCAGTGAATGACTAAATGAATGAATCATATTTACTTTTTTTGTTTGTGTTTTTGGATTCACTATCTTGTGCCTTACTGGGGTCATCATTCTCTTGATCATTTCCCATTGCCCGCTAAGTTATCATCCAAAAGGGGATTGGACTGAACTTATGAATGTAAGTTTAAATAAATTAGTTTTAATAGCTTATTTTCTTTGAAGTTGCCTAATTTTCCCAAGTCTCTGTCCCCTGAACCCCCACTCTGGGTAAGGTGCCCCCCATCTTGGCTTCCATAGCTCGATACCCTGTACAAACACATCTGTATCACTGAACCCATCATGTTCTATAGTTTCCCTATTGCATTAAGGCTACCTCATGGCTTGGCACATAGCTGTCTCTCAGCAGACTGCTGGTCCACACTGCAGGTGAAGGATGTAAAGTATTCAAGAGAGATTCTGGCAAAATAATTAAAAGCTGGAAAACAGAATTTCTAATCTTTTCTTCTGAAATGCTAACCTGCTGTTAATCCTAGCCAGTGTATTTTTTCATCTCGTACATTGTAGTTTTCATCTCTAGAAATTTGATTTGGGTCTTTTTATATCTTCCATGTCTCTACGTAACTTTCTGTGGGGTACATTTACAATAGTTGTTTTAATGTCTGCTGATTCTAACATCTGCCAGTTCTGGGTTGGTTTCAGTTCATCTGTCATCAATCTGTCTACTTATTTTGCTTTTTTACATGCCTGGTAGTTTTTGACT
The DNA here is from genome assembly GCF_002837175.3 of Physeter macrocephalus. Classification (NCBI taxonomy): domain Eukaryota; kingdom Metazoa; phylum Chordata; class Mammalia; order Artiodactyla; family Physeteridae; genus Physeter; species Physeter macrocephalus. The sequence goes on from NC_041214.2 coordinate 33,831,017, forward strand.
AGATGGCAGACATTATGAATTTTACCCTGTTGGGTGCTGGATATTTTTGTATTCCTGTAATTATTCTTACATTTTGTTCTGGGACTCAGTTAAGTTACATGGAAGCAGTTTGATCTTTTCAGGTCTTGCTTTTAAGACTGATTAGATAAGACAGGAGCAGTGCTCAGTGTAGGTCCAATTATTCCCCACTACTGAGTCAAGACCCTTCCGTGTACTTTCTCCATTGACCTGTGACTCATGAGGTTTTCCAGTCTGGCTGGTGGGAATAGGTGATATTCCAAAATGTATGAAGTACTATGCACTGTTAACCTTTTATTTTTTCTCTGCCGTTGTGTAGCTTCCTTACGCATGATCAGTACTCAGCTGAAGGCTCGAGGGGCAACCCTCTGCAGATCTTGGAAATTCTCTCTCTGTATATCTCTCTTTTCTCTGGTACTTTGTCCTACATACTCTAGCTGTCTGTGTCTTTCTGAACTCGCATATATTTTGTCTGTTCGTTGATTATTTCAGACGAGAGGGTTAATCTGGTCCTGTTAGTCTATCTTGTCCAGAAGTGGAAATGGCCAAGGATTATCTTTTTGATTGTTTGCATCTTTTCTAAAGTTGTTTAACTCCTTAGATTATTTGTTAAAGGAGATAATTTAGTCTAATTTCAAGAAAAAGCTCTAAGGTTGTATACCTATGCATGCATGCACATGTACACAAATGTGGGTTTATAGTAGATAACATGGTGTGGGAAAATATTGGATTTGGAATCTGCGTATTTGAGTTTTAAGTCCATCTCCTCCTTCTGTTATATGTGAGTAGGCAAGTAATTAATGTTTCTGAGTGTTGGTTTCCTCATATATGAGATGTATAGCAGGATGTTTGTTATCATATTGCCGTAATGTATATGAAAATGCTCCATAATCCTCAAGATTATTTATTTTAGTTATTGGTGGGGAATTTGTATGTTTTTGGATAAAAACTCAAATCATAGAATGTTAGAAAGAGAGATCACTTAGACATCACCTGGTTGATTGCCTTGGGTAGCAACATTTATCACTCGCTGAGCAATTACTTATTGAATGTACACTAGGCCTTATTTTAGGGGCTTGACATGTTTTGGTGAATAAAGCAGATATAGATCCCTGGCCTCATGGCACTAACTTCTAGCAGAGAGCTAAGTGACTTGCCTTAGAAAAGAATTCAGGTAGCTTTGGAACTGGACTCCAAGTTAGCACTTGGAGTTGCTGGCCGGGAGGAACGATGTTTGTGAGTTCTCCATTGTGCTTTGAGCCCCTGGCCATAATAGCCAACTCTAAGTTACTAATGGCCTCCACGGCTGACTGAGAGTGTGTGCTCCTATTAGGAGTTGGCTATAAAAGAAGTTGAATGGTGGTTATGTCAAACTGTGAGTAAATTACTCCATCTCTACTCTAGAGCTGTACTTGCAATGCATGCATGAGCTTGGTGAGATCATTTTCTTCTTTAAATAGTGCAGGAACCAATGATAAATTATTTTCCGGAGTATCATTTTACCAGATACTAGAACATTCTCAAGCTATGGCAGGGCATGCTTCATATTTTATGTTATACTGCTGGAGATTATGGGTTATGTTTTTGTTACTTACTATTCTTTTTTTTTAAATAAATTTATTTATTTTATTTATTTATTTTTGGCTGCACTGGGTGTTTGTTGCTGTGTGCGGGCTTTCTCTAGTTGCAGCGGGCGGGGGCTACTCTCCGTTGTGGTGTGTGGGCTTCTCATTGTGGTGGCTTCTCTTGTTGCGGAGCACAGGCTCTAGGCACGCGGGCTTCAGTAGTTGTGGCATGTGGGCTCAGTAGTTGTGGCTCGCGGGCTCTAGAGCGCAGGCTCAGTAGTTGTGGTGCACGGGCTTAGTTGCTCCGCGGCATGTGGGATCTTCTCGGACCAGGGCTCGAACCCGTGTCCCCTGCATTGGCAGGCAGATTCTTAACCACTGCGCCACCAGGGAAGCCTTGTTACTTACTATTCTTACATAGGAATTGGGGAGCACCTTTAACATCTCTGCAGTTGTGGTACAAATCACATCTTCGGGGGAATTCTTTTATGGACTTTTTTTTAAGATGACAGCTATATTAATTGGATGTGAAATCTTGTTCCCTGATCCTGTGTTTAAACGTGTCAGCCCTCTTTATAATTTCTTATCCATCTGCTGTAGTATTTTCAGATGGGGAAGGTGATGGTATTATTTGAGTCATCCATTTGAAATCAAAAGTGACACTACTCGTGAAGAGAAAAAAAAGTGACCACACTCTCCCTTTGATTCCACACAACTTCTCTCAAAGGTCATTATCATCACAGGTACTAGAGAGGCAAACCTGAGCACAACATTTGTGATGGAGAGCTTTGGGTTTCCATTTTCAGGGATCACTGAATTACAGTCAAAGTTATGAAATGGAAGATATGGGAGGGGGGATGCTTGGTACTGGAATAGTTGTATCCTGTGGCCTGATCTGTTAAAGCAGTGGCAACTAATAGCCGTTCCAGTGGATTGTTTTAAGTGAGCTGTTGATTTTGATCACACATCATGTACTCTTCCTAAAGTGGCAAAGTGAGGAAAGGTGCTCAGTGATTGCAGATGCTGGCTTTTCCTTAAGAGGATCAGGAGGTTCCCTTCCTTGACGCTGACCCCCTAGCCACTTCTTAGGGACCAAAGGATGGACCTCTTGCCTTTCCTTTGAAGAGGCAAGTTTTAGGCATGGGATGAGGAGGCAGCCTGTAGGAAGGGGGTGGAGGGAAGGGGCATGTTTACTTTGTCTTCCACTGTTGATGTCTTCTTTCTCTTAAAAGCTCACTTTAATTCTTTTTATACTCTCTGTGTGTACATGTGTACTCTCAGCCCACTTCTATACAGACACTTATGGTTGCAGGAGAAATGTAGGAGGAAAATCTGAATGGGCAGAGATCACATGAAACATCTCATTTAATCTACAAGAATATCGTTTAAACAACTATGGGGATTGAAGATTTATGTGCTTTTTCATTTTTAATTATGAAGATAGGATGCCCCTTTCCTATAGTCTAACATTTGTAAATTCCCTTCTTATGATGTAGTTAAATATTAGGTCTCAGCTAGTTTTCTAGGTATAATTTGACTACAGCTAGGTTTATGAGATTTTGATGGACAAATTGTTACTTTATTATATTTATTTCAGTTTGTTAGTTTCCATAAACCAGGAAAATTTGAAGTAAGAGCTCTGTATTTATTTAATTTCAGCATTGATTAAAATACAGAGTATTTAGTGGTTTCATACATAGTAAGTGATTTTGGCTTTTTTCCTCTGGCTTGTATACCACACTATCCTCAGAACTAGAAGATTATTTTGACTAAATAAATTTTTAACTTAAGCTTTGACTAGCATTTGGAAACCATTGATGATATCATAGAATAATAGAGTTTTGGCTGACATTTGGAAACCATGGATGATATCATAGAATAATAGAATTTTGGGGCTGAGGAGGGACTTTAACTTTATCTGGTTTAACTCCCTTGTTTTATAGTTGAGAAAATTGATGACTGGAGAAGGTGGTTAAATAATTGATTGCCAAAGGTCACTCAGCTGCTCATTAGCAAAAACTCTGCTTTAGTTCTGTTTCTACAACATCACTTTTGTTTTTCTACCTTAACTGATTCCTGATGTTTTCTTTAAAACATCATTTCCCTTAAAATCTATCTTTGATGTAGTTGATTTTTATCTACAGCCAGCCATTCATGCATCTAACATTTGAGTACCTACAAATAATCTAAGACTCCAGCCTTGCTTGTGAGGTGTGCAAGGTAGTGGGGAAGACAGACATGTAAACAGCTCCTGGAATGTATTTTGTTATGTGCTGTAAGGTGGCTCTTTTCTAAAGGGAGGTGGTTTGGTCATTGACACTAATCGACCATTGTTGTGGCCTTAGGAAACCAATAGTTAACTTTTTAAATCGTTTAGAATAATTTTTAAATTATTGTGTTATTTGAACTTGAGCTACACAGGCCAGGTCATGTAGAACACAGGGCTTGAATTAAGCTTGAGCTTTTTAAAATATTGTTTAGGGGAAAATGAATATTCCTTGATGGATGTTGAGAGTTTTGCAGAAATAACTTTGGATTTTCAGCTTGGAATTTGGGTTGTTTAAAAATAACTTTTGAACAAATGTCATATTTTCTAACAATAGAGTAACATTTCTACTTTGCTGGAATTGGCAGTGAGAAATTTAAGTCTGATTATTATAGGCGAAGAACTGAAATGTTTTTCATCTTAGGGTCGAAGAGAAAAACTCTATACATTCTAATAACAAAATGCTACCTCTTCAATCCAGGGCTGTTCGCCCAGAGCCCCTTTCCACCTTCCACCCACTCTAGTTCGCCTGCTCTGTCCTCTGTTCTGCTGGTCCTTTCAGTTTTATCTTGTAGAGCTCCAGTTTTGTTTTGAGGTCTCCTCTGACTCTTTCATAGTGCTGCTTTATCTCTTCAGCTTAACTGAAACCTGATTTCTTCTTGTGAGTGAAATTTTCCTCATAATACTTTCTAGTCACTGGAAGTCAGTTTTAGTACACTCCCTCCCCATTTATGGGGCAGGGGTCAGCTTTTTTTCTTTTTTAAAAATAATAATTTATTGGGTGAAATTCACATGACATAAAATTAACCATTGTAAAGTGAACAAATTATTCAGTGACATTTAGTACATATACCATGTTGTGCGACCACCAACCCTGTCTAGTTCCAAAACATTTCCATTGTTCCAGAGTAAAACTCCTCACCCGTTAAGCAGTTTTTTCTCATCTTCCTCTTGCCCCAGCCTCTGGCAACCACCAATTTGTGTTCTATTTCTGTGTATTTATCTATCCTGGATATTTTATATAAATGGACTAATACAATATGAGACCTTTTCTATTTGGCTTCTTTATTTAGCATAATGTTTTGGGGGTTCATTCACATTGTAGCATGTATCAATACTTCACTCCTTTCTGTGACTGAATAGTATTCCATTTCTATGTATATACCACAGTTTGTTTCTTCATTCATCTGTTGATGGACATTTGGGCTGTTTTCACATCTTTACTATTGTGAATAATGCTGCTATGAATATGTGTGTTAAGTATTTGATTGAGTACCTGTTTTCAGTTTTGGATATATACCTAGGAGTGGAATTGTGGGTCATGTGGTAATTCCATGTTTAACTTTTTGAGGAACCACCAAACTTTTTTACAGTGGCTGAGCCGTTTTACAGTCCCACCAGCAATGTACAGAAGTTCCAATTTTTCCATGTCCTTGCTAACACTTGCTGTTTTCTGTTTGTTTGTTTGTTTGTTTTTTAATTAATGCTATCTTAGTATAAAGTTTTACTCATTGTGGTTTTGATTTGTATTTCCCTAATGACTGCTGGTGTTCATGTGTTTGTTGGCTATTTGTGTGTCTTCTTTGGAGAAATGTCTTTTCAAGTCCCTTGCCCATTTTTAAATTGTCTTTTTGTTGTTTTGTTGTTGAGTTATAAGAGTTCTTTATATATTGTGGATAATAGACCCTTATCAAATACATAACTTGCAATATTTTCCTCCATTTTCTAGGTTATCTTCACCTTGATAATGACTTTCAATGCGCAGGGTTTTTTTTTTATTTTTTATTTTTTAACATCTTTATTGGAGTATAATTGCTTTACAATGGTATGTTAGTTCCTGCTTTATAACAAAGCAAGTCAGCTATACATATATATATATCCCCCGTATCTCCTTCATCTTGCGTCTCCCTCCCACCTTCCCTATCCCACCCCTCTAGGTGGTCATATAGCACCGAGCTGATCTCCCCGTGCTATGCGGCTGCTTCCCACTAGCTATCTGTTTTACATTTGGTAGTGTATATATGTCCATGCCACTCTCTCACTTCGTCCCAGTTTACCCTTCCCACTCCCCGTGTCCTCAAGTCCATTCTCTAGGTCTGCATCTTTATTCCTGTCCTGCTCCTAGATTCTTCAGAACCATTTTTTTAATATGTGTTAGCATACAGTATTTGTTTTTCTCTTTCTGACTTACTTCACTCTATATGACAGACTCTAGGTCCATCCACCTCACTACATATAACTCAGTTTTGTTTCTTTTTATGGCTGAGTAATATTCCATTGTATATATGTGCCACATCTTCTTTATCCATTCATCTGTCGATGGATACTGAGGTTGCTTCCATGTCCTGGCTATTGTAAATAGAGCTGCAATGAA
>NC_041214.2:33837483-33848719 GCF_002837175.3 Physeter macrocephalus
ATCTTCTTTGGAGAAATATCTGTTTAGGTCTTCTGCCCATTTTTGGATTGGGTTGTTTGTTTTTTTGATATTGAGCTGCATGAGCTGCTTGTAAATTTTGGAGATTAATCCTTTGTCAGTTGCTTTGTTTGCAAATATTTTCTCCCATTCTGAAGGTTGTCTTTTCGTCTTGTTTATGTTTTCCTTTGCTGTGGAAAGCTCTTAAGTTTCATTAGGTCCCATTTGTTTATTTTTGTTTTTATTTCCATTTCTCTAGGAGGTGGGTCAAAAAGGATCTTGCTGTGATTTATGTCAGAGTGTTCTTCCTATGCTTTCCTTTAGGAGTTTTATAGTGTCTGACCTTACATTTAGGTCTTTAATCCATTTTGAGTTTATTTTTGTGTATGGTGTTAGGGAGTGTTCTAATTTTATGAAGTCCAGTTTATCTAGTTTTCTTCTGTTGCTCTTGCTTTTAGTGACATATCTAAGGATCCATTGCTAAATCCAAGGTCATGAAAATTTATCCCTATGTTTTCCTTCTAAGAGTTTTATAGTTTTAGGTCTTATATTTAGGTTGTTGATATATTTTGAATTAGTTTTTGTATATGGTGTGAGGTAGGGGTCTAATTTTCATTCTTTTTGCATGTGGATATCCAGTTGTCCCAGCACCATTTGTTGAAGAGGCTGTTCTTTCCCCAGTAAGTGGTCTTGGTGCTCTTGTCAGAAATCAGTTGGCTAGGGACTTGCCTGGTTGTCCAGTGGTTAAGACTCCATGCTCCCAATGCAGGGGTTCAACCCCTGGTCAGGGAACTAGATCCTGCATGCTGCAACTAAGAGTCCGGATGCCACAACTAAAAAAATAAAAATAAAAGATCCCACACGGCTCAACTAAAGATGCCGCAACTACAGATCCTGCACGTGGCAACGAAGATCCTGTGTGCCACAACTAAAACCCAGCACAGCCAAATAAATAAATAAATAAATATTTTTTTAAAAAAATCAATTGGCTAGGAATATATAGGCTTATTTCTGCACTTTCAGTTCTATTTCATCAATTTAGCTGTCTGTCATTATGCCAGTACCACACTGTTTTGGTTTCTGTGGCTTTGTGGTAAGTTTTGAAATTGGAAAGTGTGACTCAACTGTGTTCTTTTTCAAGACTGTTTTGGCTATTGGAGGCCACTTGCAATTCCATATTAATTTGAGAATCTGCCTTTCCATTTCTGCAAAAAAAGGGGTTAGAATTTTGATAGGGATTGCACTGATATATCCCTCTGGGTAGTATGTCAACCTTAACAGTAGTAATAGTGAGTCTTCCAATCCATGAAGATGGGATGTCTTTCCGTTTATTTAGGTCCTCCTTAATTTCAGCAGTGTTTTGTAGTTTTCAGTGGATAAACCTTTTATCTCCTTTTTAAAATTGTTTGTTAGGTATTTTATTCTTTTGGGTGCTATTATAAATGGAGTTGTTTTCTTAATTTCCTTTTTGGATTGTTTATTAAGGGACCAGCTTTTATCATGCGTTATATCCTTTCTTTCTTACTTTGATTTTTGATTGTTTTGCCCCAGGTCAGTGACTCAGCATCCTCGTCTCTTTTGATATCATTGAGATTTATTGATACTTGTATGACCTTTGACCCATTAGGGTTGTTGCAGCCACTCAGTTGCAAGATGATCCTCAGTGACTGTACCCTGACTTGCTTTCATTATTTCCCTCCCTTTATCCCAAAGGATATTAAAATCTACTGTGATGTTTTTTTTTTTCCTCAGCTGTTACTCCTTTGACCATGCTGGTGTCCTGGTTCTCAGGTCTCTTTTCTAAATAAGGCACTCATTGAAATGGCCACTTTGGACTTGGTCCTTTTCTCAGCCGTTGGAACTTCCTTGTTCTGATCAGGACACCCCAACCTACTTTCTCAGTCACTCCCCTCTACTAGAACCAGGCTCTGTTTCCTGGTCTCTTAAAGAGTTACCCTTTTCCTGTCTTGTGCCCAACTGGCTCAGTAAATCATCACTGAATAAACTGTTTGCCTCATTGCCTCTCTAACCATTCCTCACTGCCCACTTCTCCTCTGCGGAGCCTACCACACCACTCCCAGACAATGATAAGCCTTGCTGTCTACTACCCCTGCTTTGAGATTGCATTTAATTGTTATTTGAAACACTAATAATTAGAAGCAATTAGAAAGAAGTAGATTATCTAGATTCTGTCTTCATTGTCTTTCACTTTTACTTAAAAATTGTTTTGAGTGTGATGGGGAAGGAAAGAAAAAAGATTACATTCAGAAATAAATGTATGATAGTCTCTACAGATTTCATCTTTTTCTAAAAATCAATTTGTTTAAAATTCTTTTTATTTTATTAATTTTATTTCCTGACTATCAGAGTAAAAACATACTGATAGGCCATTTGGAAAGTGTACAGGACCATAAAGAAGAAGAAAAGTATATGTTATTTAACCGTGCATTGGCAGTCTTTAGTAAATATCTTTCCAGTATTTTTTCCATGTTCTCATTTTTCTTTATATAGTTGAAATCTTAGAACATAGATAACTTTGAGATAGATGGTACTTCACAATCTATAATGTTATGTTTTCCCTCACTGTCTGTCTTACCTGTGGTCGGATTGTGACCTATACATTTTCTGCTTTATGAAACTGACTGCTTTTCATTATAGCTGATCACTTTTTCTAAATCTCTTATTGATGCTTTGAAAGAATTGAATTTCCTTTAGAGTACGGTCTTGGTGTGTCTGTGTGTCCACTCAGCCATATTAATTATGGATGGAGATACACATATCAACATGCTAAGATCAGCCATAGACTGATAGTTTTGTACCATGATTATACTTACATTGGGTTCTCTTCATATTTCTATTATTTTGGGAAGATTGTACTTACATTGGGTTCTCTTTGCATTTCTAATATTTGGGGAATTTTTTGGACTCCTTACATTTTGATTTAGAGTTATATTCATGATGATTATACTTGAATTATTAGGTATTATGTAAACCTCAGTATAAAATGATTACCTTACGTTAGAAATAAAAGTGTTATTAACCTTTCAGTATGTTTTGGAGTAACTTTTTTGGGGAAGGATACATAATCGGTATATTTTTTGAGAATCTATTTTCCTCACGTATGATGAGAATTTGTCTGGGAAGGTAATTCTTGGCCCGCTTCTGATTTCCCTGAAACCTATAGCTTTATGGCCTTCCCTGTCATCTTCAGGATTTCCCGTGTTATCCTTATTCAGACAATGAGCATGGGTAGTCCAGGGATTTACTTCTCATTTCAGCCCCATTGTCACTGTTGCATGGTGAAGTTCTTTCTGAGCTTTGAACTTTTCACTATGAGCTTTTCAGTTCATAGTGCCTTGCCAAATTTTACCTTTTGGTTGGGTATTTTAAGGGAAAGTTGAAGGAAGGTGTTTTAGTCGTTAGTAAATTATTACTAGTGTTAATCTTGATATATCAAAGATATTATCTTTCCCAATGTGATTTTTTAAAATTGAATTTTGTTGTTTGAGGGCTTTCTCTCTAGCTTTTATTGGCCTTCACGGATTATTCTAGGAAGTAATTGGGTTTTTGTTTAGTGAATTGCTGTAGCTGTATGCATATTTCTTTAAACATGTTTTTGAAAACTAATTTTTATTTTTCCCAGTTTAACTTAACTTTCATAGGAAATTTAAGAAAAAGAATAAAAGCATAACCCATAATCCACCATTTATAATCAATCACTGTTCATATTTTTTGGTATTTCCTTTCTTTTTTGAGAAATGGAACACACATACATTGTGCGTATACATGTACAGTTTTTTTTAAATGCAGGTCCTCTTTTTTTTAACCTTTTTGTAAATTGAAGTATAGTTAATTTACAATGTTGTGTTGGTTTCAGGTGTATAGCAAAGTGATTCAGTTATATATATAACTGGATATATATTCTGAATGTATATATATTCTTTTAAAGATTCTTTTTCCATTATAGGTTATTACAAGATAGTGAATGTAGTTTGCTGTGCTATACAATAGGTCCTTGTTGTTTATTTATCTTATATATAGTAGTGTGTATATGTTAATCCCCAATTCTTAATTTATCTCCATCCCCCATCCCCTTTGGTAACCATAAGTTTGCTTTCTATGTCTGTGAGTCTATTTCTGTTTTGTAAATAAGTTCATTTGTATCACATATAAGTGATATCATATGATATTTGTCTTTGTCTGGCTTACTTCACTTAATATGATAATCTCTGGGTCCATCCATGTTGCTGCAAATGGCATTAGTTCATTCTTTTTTATGGCTGGGTAATATTCCATTATATATATATACCACATCTTCTTTATCCATTCATCTGTTGATGAACTTAAATATTTACACATCATTGTTATTACCAGTAATAACATTATAACTGTTATTTATTAGGAACAGAATTCTTCATTTCCCTGTGAATGATGTTTGAAATTTAAATTTGGAAGTTGTTGATCACTTAAGATTAATTCTTTTTTTCTGAAACTTTTTATGTTGGTGATAGTAACATTCTATGGTATGCAAGCTTTTTGAGACTGGAAAAGAGGTAAAAACTTGTTGACTCTTTTTTTCCCCTCTTTAAAAAAATTTAGGTAAACTTTACATACAATGAAACGTGCAGATACAGTTGGTCGAGTTTTGAAAAATGCATACACCTGTGTAACCCGCCCCCCCCCCGCCCCCCCGCCCCGTTAGATGCAGAACATATCCATCACCCCAGGAGGTTCCCTTTGTAATCAGTTCACCAATCTCCCTCCCAGCCCCCTCCCAAGCAACCACACTGATCTGATTTCTGTCACCACAGATTAGTTTTGCGTGCTCTAGAACGTTATATAAATGGAATTATATAGGATGTACTCTGTGTACAGCTTCTTTGACTCATATTGTCTGTGAGATTCATCCCTTTTGTTACAGAGTCTCAACAGTTAATTTTCATTGCTGAGTAGTATTCCATTGTATGAATATACACAATTGGTTATTCATCTGCTGATGGACATTTGTGTTGTTTCCAGTTTTGGCTATTCTGAACAAAAGTTCTGTCAATGTTCACATACGAGTTTTTTTGTGGAATCATATGTTTTCCTTTCTTTTGGATAATTACCTAGGAGTGGAATTACTGGGTCTGAGTAGGCATATGCTTAACTTTATAAGAAACTGCCTGTTTTCCAAAGTAGTTGAACATTTTTACCTTCTCAGCAATGTATGAGAGTTGCAGTTGCTCCACACCCTTGCCAACATTTAGTCATTCTTGTGAGTGGAAATGGTATCTCATTGTGGTTTTAATTTGTATTTCGCCGATAACTAATAATGTTTAGCACCTTTTCATATGCTCATTGTCTAGTTACATATCTTTTCTTACAAAATGTATGTTCACATCTTTTGCCTATTTTATTTAATTGGGTTGTCTTTATTTTTGGTTCATAAGAGATCTTTATTCTAGAAACAAGTCCTTTTAGGTATATGAGTTGTGAATATTTTCTCCCAGTTTGTGACTTGAATTTCATTTTCTTAATATCTTTTAAGGAGCAGAAGTTTTTAATTTTAATGATGACCAATTCATCAATTTTTTCTCTTTGGGTTCGTGGTTTATGTGGCCAGTCCAAGAAATCTTTGCTTAACCCAGGTTGTGAAGATAATCATTTTCTTCTAGAAGCTTTATAGTTTTACCCTTTACATTTAGGTCTGTAATCAATTTCAGATCAGGTTTTGTGTGATATGTAAGATAGGGCTCAAGATTTTTTCCCCCATACCTTTATCCATTTGGTTTAGCATCACTTTAATTGAATTGCCATTGTGCCTTTGTTGAAATTCCATTGACCCTTGTGGGTTTATTTTTGGATTCTGTTTTGTTCCATTGATATATCTATCCTTATACCAATACCACACTGTCTTGATTACTCTAGTTCTTCATCCTGTTGTGAAATAGGATGATAACTGGAATCCTTACATTACCTGTGAGGTAGTGTGAGTCTTCCAACGTTGTCTTTTTCTTTTCTTTTCTTCAAGATTATTTTGGCATTTAAATTTCATTTTAGAGTTAGTTTGTTTCTTCAGAAAATCTGTTAGGATTTTGATTAGGATTACTTTAAAGCTATAGATCAATTTAAGAAACTTGATATCTTAACAGTGTTGAGGCTTATCTAAGAGAGTGGTATCTCTCCACTTACTTAGGTCATCTCTAATTTTTCTTAGTTATGTTCTGTAGTTTCCAAGTAAAGAGGTCTTATCTTTAGTTAGAATTATTTCACTGTTTTCTTTTATGTTATGGTATTGATTTTTAAATTTTATTTTCCAATTGTTGCTAGTGTATAGAGATACAAGTAATTTTTTGAATATTGGCCTTGTATTCTGAGGCTTTACTAAATTCATGAATTGGTTTTAGTAGTATTTTATTAATAATAGATTTCATAGTGTTTTCTCTGCACATGTAATCCTATCATCTGTGAATAATGAGCTATAGTTCATCCTCTCTAAGTTTGATAATTTTTGTCTTATAAATTGGCTATGACCTCCAGCGCAAGGTTGGATAGAAGTGTTGGAAGTGGACATCCTTGCCTTGTTTCTGATCTTAGAAATAAGAATTTAAATTCACCATTGAGTATGATGTTAGCTATAGTGTTTTTGTAGATACTCTTTACCAGACTGAGAAGGTTTATTTCTCTTCCCAGTTTGCCCAGTTTTTAAAAATCATTATTAGGCTTTGAATTTTACCAAACGCATTTTCTGCATCTATTGAGATGATCTGGGTTTTTGCTTTTTATTCATTAATGTGTTTAATTATATTGATTTTTTAAAGGTTTACCTTTTATAAACACTTGGTCATGATGTATTAACCATTTTCTATATTGCTGGACTCAGTTTGCTAATGTTTGATAGAGAATGTGTCTATGTTCACGACGGAAGTCAGTCTAATTTTCTTGCAGTGTTTTAGTCAGGTTTTAATATCAGTGTAACATAAAATGAGTTAGGAAGTTCTTTCTTTGACTATTTGCTGAAAGAGTTTGTGCAAGATTGGTATTATATCTTCCTTAAATGTTTTGGTAGAATTCATCTGGACCTGGAGCTTTGAGGGAAGGTTTTTAATTATTTGGATTTTTAATTTCTTCTTGTCAGTTTTGGTAAATTCAAGGATTTTTTTAATCTTATCTAAATTACTGAATTGTCATTAGGTTGTTCATAATATTCTTTTCTTTAACATCTATAGGATTTGTAGTAACGTTGCCTCTTCCTAAATATTGTTCATCTGTGTCCCCTTTTTTTCTTATTTATTTATTTATTTATGGCTGTCAGGTCTCAGTTGTGGCATGCGGGATCCTTTGTTGCGGTACGTGGGATCCTTTGTTGCAGTGCGCAGGCTCTTCGTTGCGGTGCACAGGCTTCTCTCTAGTTGTGGCGCATGGGCTCCAGAGCACGTGGGCTCTGCAGTTGGGGAATGCGGGCTCTGTAGTTGCGGCGTGCGGGCTTAGTTGCCCTGCAGCATGTGGGATCTTAGTTCTCCAGCCAGGGATCAAACCCGAGTCTCCTGCATTGGAAGTCCGTGTCGTACTCTTGACCACTGGACCACCAGGGAAGTCCTTACTAATCTTTTCAAGTAATCATCTTTTGACTTTATCCTTATGGTTAATTTCTTTATTGTGGCATTTGATCAGAGAAGGTAGCCTGCATTATTTCAAGTTAGAATCCATTTTTAAAAATGTGTATGGGTCTAATTCATGATTAACCTCCCTTGTTTCATGTCCCATAATTACATTGTTCAAATTATATGTCCACACTAAATTTTTATCTGTTTTGATCTTTTGTTTTCTGAAGGGTGTTAGTTTCCAACTAAGATTGTGGATTTATTTCTTCTTGATTTTTTTTTTTGGCTTTCTATGTTTGAAGCTTGTTTGTTAGTTGTACTACTGTATCTTATGTTTTTATGAATATGAACTTTTTCTTACTAATAAATTCATATTAATTAATGAATTTATTAATATAAAGTCTTTCTACCTTGAGTTCTAATTTGTCTCATGTCAGTACTGCCATATTTACTTCTTTGTTTTTCTCCCCCTTTTAACCTGGCATATATTTTAAAATTTTGTTCTAGGTATTGTATATCTCTTGTGAACAGCATCAATCTAGACTAGAGTAAAAAAACATTTTTAAAAACAAGGAAAATTTAAGCTATTTACAATTATTGTGTTTGCTGATGGCCTTCTTTGTACCCAGCTTTCTTGTTGCATTTCCCTCCTACCTCTCTCCCACCTTACTTTCTTTCCCCTACCCTCCTTTCTCTAGCCCCACCAGTCCTCCCTCCCCAGTTGTTTGCTAGCACTTCCTGTTCTGCTGGCAGGGAGAGCCTTTTGCAGAAGATCTCTAACTTTCTCTCATTGCCTTTGGTTTCCTCTATAGGATCAATAAAGCAGTTCTGCTCAACCAGTGCGGCAGCTTTCCCCTATGTAAGCCTCAAATCTCATTTCTGAATTCATGATTGTATTAGATTCAGTTCAGAAATGAGAAAACTAATTTTACAGGAGAAATGCCTATAGCAGAGTTATTCATTTCTATATCTGTATCTTAGGAGGTGTGAGAGCCTCACCTTGACCTCTTTGCATACCACAAGGTGTTTTAGACTCATGGTATAAGGCTCAGTAAGTATGAAATTTACATTTCAGTTGGCCTCCCCTGTACCTTTTTCCCTCCCATGTGTGGAATATGTGTCATGCATTACTAGAGGGACATAGTCACAACTTTAAGTAACAGTACATCAATTGAGAGAACTTACTCCCTGCTTTCATTCTTTCAGTTCTTTTGGGTTATCATAGAGAAAACCTCTGATTCTTTACCTCTCTCAAACACTTGCTATTATCCCCTTCCTCCCTTTTTGAAAACCATGAGCTGGGCTCAGCCTCACTTCCTTGGTGTAGGCCACAGTATTTAGCTAGCATTTAGTAATGTTTTGTTTTCCTTTTAATTGATTTTTTTTTTGGTTACCTTGTATTTTTCACAATAATTACTGGTTTTCCACTCAAGATGGTGATTAAATTTTGCCTTTAAAATTTTTATTTTAAGAAGGGGTATCACAAAATTGAGAAATGTGATGTGTGTTGGAGGTTGGATGTGGCCTTGGGCAAGAAAGTGGTATGGCAGTGAGTGCGATTTGGATTCTCCAACATTTCTCAGGCATCTCGATTATTTCTCTTTTTATCTGCAGTGCTAACTTGTCTAACAAGTGTTTACTGAGCATTTGCTTTGTGCAGAGGACTGTCCCAAGAATACGAGAAGCATGGTGTTCTCCACCTTGTAGTTCAGATTGGGAAGAGGATGTGTGTCTGTGTGGCAGTGGTGTGAGTGTACTTTGGTAACATGCTGTCCAAGCAGTCAGCACGTCGTACTGACAGAAGCCGAGGTCATCTCTGGCTGGGGTCTTGAGGCCTTGGTTCACACTAATATTTTCACCCAGGTGCCTATCTCTCTTCCTAAATCCTCATCAGTTTTGTGGGGTTAAGGGGCTTTTGTTTGTAGGCATTTCTCTGAGAAGGTCTGTTTCCAAAAGGAAGTGTATCACATTGGTGGTTCTCGTAAGACAGCATGGCTCCCAGAGTTGTGGCTCCAGCACCCCTGTGCTTAGCTGGAGAACCACTTAATTGTCCTAAGTCTCAGTTTCTTAATCCTTGTTGGCGATGATGAAATCCCGTGTTCTTCCTACTTTGTAAGGCAGCACATGTGGGATATGTTTGTGATGTGCATTTGTACATCAATGTTATTTTTATAATAATCAGTATTTGAAATACTGGTGGTTGATGCTTTTGAGGGTATTA
The DNA here is from genome assembly GCF_002837175.3 of Physeter macrocephalus. NCBI lineage: Eukaryota > Metazoa > Chordata > Mammalia > Artiodactyla > Physeteridae > Physeter > Physeter macrocephalus. The sequence continues at coordinate 33,847,288 of NC_041214.2, forward strand.
CGGGCGTTTAATTTTTTTCCCTATTTTTTTTTCTAGGTCTCGATGCAGAACTTTATTATGTGAGAAATGATCTTATTAGTCACTACGCCCTATCCTTTAACCTGTTAGTACCCAGCGAGACAAATTTCCTGCACTTCACTTGGCATGCAAAGTCCAAGGTAAGAGAGCGGTCAACCAAAGATGCCAAGACAGGACCACCCAGGCCCAGAGGCTGAGGCAAGGACTGTATCTGAGGAATGGGCTGCCACCCGCACAAGGGGGTCAGTGGGTGGTGGGCTGTAGCAGTACTGGATCTTTTCAGATTTCTATTTTAAATCTTGAGTCTAGTCCTCTAGACTTTCTCAAATCCTTGAAAATGAAGGTAGTCATCATTTATGTGACTAGCTTATGGCAGAACACTTACATCTTTTCAAGCTTTTCAAATAGGGAAGTAGCTCTAGCTTGAAGAGGGGACAGTTGGACCTGTTAATGACTATGCTGTTATGATGAAGTGATATGAGTGAGGGGTGGGGGAATTTGTAAGTTAGGTGTTTCAGACATGTTTGAGGTATTGGACATAGTTCTCCTGTTCATAGAGAAGTGGTAAAAGTCAGGCACAGCAGACGTAAGCACCTGTGTGTAACTATGACGACCCTCTTGCCTGGTTTGCTTGTTGCTGAATTCTTCACATTTCTTCTGACTGTCTGGGCTCCTCTAACATGATAAGTTTTCTCTTAGGTCAGAGAGTGAGAGGCTGAATGTAGAGCCCACCTCCCCCGATCAACTTCGGTTTCTTTTGGCAGCATTATATATAAGCTTCTGAGTAAGGTTTTATTTGGGAAATAAAAATAATTTTTGCTACTAAAAACAGATAAGAATACCTACTGTACAGTTTATTTTAAAATTATTATAAAGTGGTATTTGTCCTTATATTTGTTGCAGGTCATTTAAGTTTGATCACTTTAATATAGATCTTTTTTTGTCTACTTAGAAAACAATAATGGTTATTGGGAAAATTCAAATATTATAGAATTGTTTTAAGAACTGTTAAGACTTTGTACCTCTGTACCAAGAAGTAATCATTGTTTATAATTTGGTATACTTCAAAGCTCATTTCTTTTTCCTTTTTAAACAAAAAGGGGATTTTCTAACACATGTGTTGTACAGTGTTTCTCCCCCTACCTGATACTATGTCTTGGCATCTTTCCATTTCTCTACTTTCAGATTTAACTCAGTCTCTTTAATGGTTTTATAATATGATATCATATGAATGTACGACGTATTGTTATTTGTTAAGTGCCTTATTGACGCATGGATTTTTTTTTTTTTTTTTTGCGGTATGCGGGCCTCTCACTGCTGTGGCCTCTCCCGTTGCGGAGCACAGGCTCCGGACGCGCAGGCTCAGCGGCCATGGCTCACGGGCCCAGCCGCTCCGCGGCATGTGGGATCTTCC
>NC_041214.2:33848733-33936216 GCF_002837175.3 Physeter macrocephalus
GGCCATGGCCCACGGGCCCAGCCGCTCCGCGGCATGTGGGATCTTCCTGGACCGGGGCACGAACCCGTGTCCCCTGCATTGGCAGGCGGACTCTCAACCACTGCGCCACCAGGGAAGCCTGACGCGTGGATTTTTAATAGCATTTTTTACTATTTCAAACAATGTTTCCTTTCATTATTACAAATAGTTTCTTCACTTCATTTGGCAGGCAAAATCCATGGTAAAAGGATGGTAAAAGCAATTGGTAGTTCATCTTTTGTTGCTGTTTCTAACTTTACTATTGATGAATATAGAAACAAAAAATATGTGTGTGTGTGAATGTTTATGAGTATGTATGTATACATACATTAAGAACATCTTAATTTGTTCAGAAATTTTTGTGTACTTTTGGCATTATTATTTCTGAGTAGTACATTGTGACCGGGAAGTGAAATGACTGGGTCAGAGACTGCGCATGATTAAAATTTTGATCGATATCACCAAATTCTTTCTCTCTTCCCTCTCCCAAGGTGGTACCAATAAGCCAACATTCCTTACAAAGTGAATAAGAGTGCTTATTTCAATTCACCATTTAATGCTAAATATTTTAAGTATATTTGTTTGCCAGTCAGATAAGTAAAAATGATTATATAAATATGCATATATCCACATTATTATATATGCTCACATGTACATTAGAGAAACGTACACACATACATGCATTAAAACATAGCTGCAGGAATGCTGTGATTAAAGTTGAATTAGCTTGGATCCTGGGTAAAGCATACGTGCCTTGCTGTCTAGAGCACCTCAACTGTCCAACATTATTGCTTTGGGGTATCCAAATGGGGGGGTGTTCTTTTAGGAGTGGATAGATCTCTTTAGGGTGAAATCTGCAAAAACAGAGGGAGAAATTTCATGTGAACTAAGAACATATAGTAGATGGTAACTTGGATGTACTGAAGTGCCAGCATAAATGATATAGGTATTTCAGAAAAGGTTCACCTGAGACATTTTAATCTGAGGTCTGTTAGTTTGAATGGGTAGGCACCTGAACTCTTCAAGGAAACAGCTAACACATTTTTCAGTATTCTTATATAACATTGTGTGACATTATTATTTGGGGCGGGTAACTTTTAATTTCGATATAATTTCAAACATAGAGAAAATTATAAGAACAGTACAAAGAATTCTCAAAGAATATCCTTTACCCAGGTTCACTAATTGTTACTGGTTTGCTCCATTTACTTACTTTATCATTCATTCGCTCATTCTCCCCACCCTCATGCACACACACTTTTTTCCGTTGAACTGTGTGCAAGTGAATTGTGCACATTGTGTCCCTTTACCCCTAAATATATCAGTGTATATTTTCTAAGAACAAGGTTAGGAACTTAATATTAACACAATACTATTATCTAATCTACAGAACTCATATTTAATCAGTTATCCCAATCATGTTCTTTATAGCCCTTTTTTCTCCTGTGGCCTTTCTTTGTGTTTCTTGACTTTGACATTTAGGAACATACAGGCCAGTGGACTGTCCCTCAGTTTGAGTTGTCTGAGGTTTCCTTACGGTTAGATTCCGGAATGTCTCCTTGGTGGTAACACTAGAGCATTGCTGTCCTCCGCAGTGCACACGATGTCAGTTTGTCCCCTTACTGTTGATGTTAACTGTGATCACACAGTTCACCAGGCTTCTCCACTGTAAAGTTCTCTCCTTTTTAATGAACCGTTAATTGTGGGGAAATAATTTGAAATTATATATTAAAATCCCATAACGCAGCACCCTTTCAACCACTAATTTCTGCACTTGTGTTTAGAACTAGGTTTCACTTTTAGCCAGTGTGATTGTTTCCTCTCGCTGGAAGAGGTGATCTGCACTGGGTAGCCATTTGGTGGTAGTGCTGTAGAAGGAATTTAAACATTTGTGGAGTGGCAGTCTTGAATTTTAAGTTCCCTTGAAACTCTGAGATCCATCTTTTCTGTGAATCTTTCAGGCAGAGAAGCTTTTTATATTCTCCAAAAAATTGATGGTTAGTCCTTTGTTAGTTTTCCTATCTTTAATGTTTGATGAATATGAAAACAAATAATACATATATTTTAAAATAGTGAAAAATCTAATGAAATAGTAGAGATTCTATTCTGGGTAAGCTGCTGACTTTGAACAGGATGTGATTGTTTCTGGGCCCACTTGGGAAAAAAAAATGCTGATATACCATGAGAATATTTTCTGGGCAAGTGTATGAGTAGTGACTTACGAATAAAAAGGCAGTGTAGGATGTGGCAGTTAGAATTGAACAGAATTAAACATTCTCTTATTCATTCGTTTTTAAAAATATACACTAATTTTTTTTTTTTTTTTTTAATTTGGAGTGAGTTTCAGGGGTCTGACTGCTGATAGTGGGTGCCTGAGGAGTTTTAAGAGCCTGTCACAAGGAGGAAATTGGAGTGCAGGAGAGTAGATAGAAGAAGGGGCTCAGATGAATATATATGTTTGAACGGGAAGCAGTGTTGGTGTGGGTACATGTTGAATTAGGAGGAGCCTTGGTATAGCTCTGTTGTACTTTCATGTTCTTCACATTATCTCGTAGAGCATAATTTCTAAACTACTTCTGTGGCGGGTATTAAATACCGTCATTAGTGCACATTTGGACTGCTCTTGCTGGTATGATAGTCCTCGTAAGGCAGAAGCTCCCTGACTTGTTGGAGGCCATCACATTTATTTACACGTCGAGGCCAGAAGCCTAGAAGGGATCCTAGACTCCTCCTTCACCTTCCCAGTCCAGATTATTCTCTCTCATAATTACACCTTAAATTCGTTTCCTGTCTCTCTCGAGACTAATGCCTCATCCTTAGTTTGGGCTTTCATTGTTTCTTAACTAGATACAGAAATAGTCTTCTAACTGGTCTTGCCTCTGGACTGACCTCTTGCTGTACCCCCCGCAAAGCTGTCCTAGAGCTCTCGGTTGCCACCAGAATAAAGTTCTGTTTCTTAGGGAGCCTTCATGATCTCATCCCTGCCTTTTCTTTTTCTGCCTGCCCTCCTGCTAATTGTTTACTGCCATTTTATTGGGGGGGGGTGTCTGGCAATTTCTGGAATGCCCTGTGCCCTGTTACATTGCTGCTGTTTGCTCTGCTAGAAATGCCCTTTCCTCATTCTCTACCTCATTAACTCCCTTTATCTCAAAACTTACATTTGGTGTCACCTCTATTTCATCTATATCAGGTGCCCTTTTCTGTACCCACAGTGACCTTCTCTATCCTCCCTCATAGCCCTTATCATACTCTAAGAATATTTTAGTAGTTGATTTTCTTGTCTGTCTCCCTTCAAGGTGCTGAGCATGTTAAGGGTAGGAACCTCTTTTTGTCCTTCTCTGTGTCCCTTGTGCCTGGTGTAGTACCTGGTAGTTAGTTACAGGTATTCCTTAACCGACTATGGAAGAGATGCACAGGTAGAAGCCACAGGGCACAGCTCAACAAATGGGGAACTTCTGAACAGTTAGAGCTTTTCAAAGTTAGAATGTGCTGCTTTAGGAGTGGTGGATTCCTGTATCTAGAAGTGTGAAAAACATAGGTTGGGTAAACTTGACAAGCTAGTTGACAAACTAGTTGCACACCTGGGATTTTCCAGATATTTTACTCTGAATAAAGTTGTAAATTTGGAAAAATGAATAGAGTTCATAGTTTGAATATATAGCTAAACTTACTTCACAGTTCATCTGTAGCAGGTGTAAGAATTTAGAGGAAAGCGCTAATCATGTTATATCTTAAAATGTTTTATAGTAAAAAACTAAGGAACGTGTGTACGTTAAATCTAATTTCAGGTTTGGCCTCCGTTGCAGCTCCTAATTCCAGTTTTAGGTCATAATCTCTTCGGTGATTTTAGCACAGTTGTTTAATTGAAGTTTGTCTATTTTAAAAGTTAATCTTTTGAGTATTTCATTTATGCATATGGTACAAAATGCAAAAGGCATAGGGGTATACAGTGAAAAATAAATCCCCTACACCTTTCTAGTACCATCCCCAAGCAATCTAGCCACCTAGTTCCCCTTCCATTGGCAACCACTGTTACCTGATTCTAGTCTCCCCGTCTAAAGATAGTCTGTGCATAGGTAAGCATCTGTGTGTGTGTGTGTGTGTGTGTGTGTGTGTGTGTGTGTTTTTGCAATGGGAAAATCATGCACGGGACTGGGAGAGACATGTTGGAGAGTTCTTCACCTGATCATGTTGGCTCTGGGATGCAATCAGGAACTTTCAGAAGGAGGGCCATGGCTCCCAGGCTCAAACACTTTTTAGTTCTTGCTTTTTAAGAATTGCCAGAAGATGAGGTATTTGCTTCCAGAGATCTCCAGGCTTCTTGGTATTTCACTTCACATTGTAGATACTTTAGTTTTAACACATCAAAGCTTTTGATAATAGTGTTCTCCAGTGTATACGTGATTCTGTTTTATCTTGCCAAACAGGTTGTGGTCTTCTCAGAGGCTGGAGCTGTGTCTTATTCATGACATTGTGTCATACTGCCTTAGTGAGTGGCTGGTAAATATGATGGGTTAATTGCATTTCCAGATGGGATGAGAACTCTGGTGTTGCTTGTCTTTCACAAGGCCACACACTCAAAAAAAAAAAAAAAAGACTATTGGTGGCTTTAACAAATAATTAGTTTCTTCTGTTTTCCAGAACATTCTCCAGTATCCAGAAAAAAAAACATGCAGCTGCATCTGTTAAGTGTCAGTAGATATTTTAGATAGCTGAAAGGCAAAAATATACCAAAATGTAGCAGAATACAATCCCCACTCACTCCCATCCCATAGCTGATATCTGGTTTCAGGAATTCATCATTGTCAGGAGGGTCTGCAGGGAACTTGTCCAGAGTTCCTACAGCAGCCCTGGGGCTCAGCCTGCTGTATTGCCTGCAGAGTGGATTTTCTATGAGAAATGCAGCACTTCTGGTAATTTCAGAGAAATTAAAAGCCTATTTGGCTGTAGGCAAGTGTATTCACTTTAAATCTGTACTGTGTTCCAAAAGGAAGTGGCTTTACTCAGCAGCTGCCTCTTTGCAATTGCCATTTGTTTCCAAGTAAGGGAAGATTACCAAAAATGTTTATTTCTTAGCTTATTCAAATATTTATATTTTCTCTAGTTTCTTTTCTGAAGTATTTTGGCTCATTCTTTTTTCTGATAAACAACTGCTGTTCAGATTTCCTTTGTTCCAGTAGATTATAAATGTTAGCTTTAGAGCAGATCTGTTTCTTCAAAGGATCATTGGCAAGTGAGATTCGATATAGAGCGATACATGCCAAAATAGGAAAAACTGGCCTTTAATAATTGGCAGTTTCTAACCCCAGAAACTGCAATTTAAAATTTTATATTCTGAAGGTTCCAGAGGGAGAAGAGAACTGCTTTGGAATGCCTCTTATGTTTAGGCAGTGCATCAAAAAGGGAGGAAGCAAAGGGCAGGCATGGTGCTTTCACACTTCTTAGTGTTCCAGGCTGCTGTTGGCCAAAGGTTTGGGCTTTTCAGAAATCTTACTCAGCCCCTTCACCACTTCTCTCCGTGCCCCTGACTCTACCCAGCTCCACTCACAAGCTTACTTCTCTCCCTCCTGCCCTTCTCCACCCCCAACCCCGCACTGAGACTCTCCAGAGCTAGTCTTGTTCCCGCCCTCAGCACTGCAGTTAAGGCCTTTGACCCTGTTTGCCGCTGGCTTTGTCTGCTGCCCCAGGGGTTCTGGTCCTTGGCTAACTGTGCCTGTGCTTGCAATAACTGAGACCTAGAATAAAGGAGACACGTGTGGGGAAGCATAGTAAGTTTGGTTTTGAATCTGCTACATTTGAGAGCTGTAAGATTGTTAGGTAGATATGTCTAGTAGGTAATTGGGCATATGGGAGAAAATGAAGATATAGGAGAGTGAGAGAGATGAGTTGATGATACAAAATCCCATCAGTGGTGAAGTGAGCTAGAACTAGTATACTAGGAGAGAAGGGTTTATCATTTGGAGAGGAGAACAGATCTCTCCTTGGGACTGGTGTGCAAAGGTTGAGTGTTCTAACAGATCTGCCAGGAGCTGAAAAGAAAGGCAGAAAGGGGGTTCCTGTGTGCCAGCCGAAGGGGACCAGAGCATTGTCTGAGAGAAGGGAAGTGGGGAGGGCAGCAGGTGGTGAAGCTGTCGCTCCTGTGAGATTTGGAGTGAGAAGACTAGGGAGAGAGGGGGGAGGGGGGAAGGGATTGCTGATCAGGATTAATGGCCTGCCCTGAACCTGGGGATCATCTTTGTGTAGGAGCAGCTTTCTCTTCCAGGTGTGATTTCCCCCAGCAGTGCTGGGCAGCAGAAGTAGAGTGAGAGGTGGTCAGAGTCCTGATGGCAATACGACTGTGTTGGTAACTAGTCTTCTTCGGGGCACAGTCTATGGGAAAGTGAAACCAGGTCACTAGCTAGCTAGGCTGGAGAGGATGGAAATAGCTTTATTGGCTATTGCATCCCAACTATGAGCATAGCCCTTGGCTTACAAATGTGCTTCATAAATGTTGGTTGAATCAGAGTGTTGGAGACAAAGAACCGGTTTTATAGGAATCAGATGTTATGATGGGATCTTTGATAGAGTGGGATTTTTGCATTTGTTTTGGTTATGGGGCAGTTCTTCAGTACATGGGAATACTGAATGTTAATATTGAAGCCATCAGGAAGATGGCAGGAGACAGAGTGAGCCAAGTGCCCAGGCCTCTGCAGAGTCCCTGTGTGTCACTGATGATGTTGGCGTGAGAAATAGCCGTTATGAGTAGAAGTTGGGAGCTTCAGAGTATAGGGGGTTTTGCATGAGGGAGGGGTGTGTAGGACCTAATGATCCTGAAAGAATGCTGACCCTACTGTCTAGGCCCTGAGGGTTGAGGGTTAGGAAAGCCAGGCTGGGGGAGAAGGTGGGGAAGACACTTGTGAAGAGGCTGAGGGTATGGGAGGCTGTTTAGAATAGTGGCGTTCCCAAGATGGGGGACAAAACGGAAGGGCTGCAGTATTGTTCTTGGCAGGGCATAGGAAAGCTTGTGTCAGAATCTCTGGGGTCAGGAGTAGTCTGGTGCTTAAGGGGGAGTGCAGCAGGGCCTAGGGTAGCTACTCTCGAATGACTGCTGATGCCACTGGGGTCTGCGTGTATTAGAGGGGACCTGTGCCAGACTGACAGGTGTGTCATCTTAATTATTTTATTTGATCCTCATAACATGGTTATACTAGCCTCATTTTATAAAAACTGAAACTCGGAAAAGTTAGTAATTTACCTAATGGTCACACAGTCTCATGGCTCTAATCCAGTTCTTGCTGACTGTGCTTAATTTTTTTTTCATGCACTTGCCCTTCATGTATTGCCCTGTTTAGAGGTAGCATGGATATAGGGATATAGTCAATGCATTCTCTTAATGTTAGTCAATGAGTATTGCTGGGAAAGCCTGCCCATTCTTGGCCCAGACTTGCTGGGCTGCAGCTCTCTCGCACCCCCTGGTGGCAGTGACGGTGTTTCAGCATGCTAAGAGGAGAGGGAACACTTCTAGCCAAGGTGCCACTAAGTCACTGATGTGCAGCAGCAAGAACATTCCCTTTGTTGTGAACATGGCACTTACCAAATACAGCCTTTAACGATTGTTTGTATACCTATCTTAACTGTAAAGCAGTACTTTAATATTTGCATACCCCCTACAGCGTTCTGGGACTTTGAAGTAGAGTGTGAAAAGAGAAACCCAGAGGGGGAGTTACAGTCATTGGATTGAGCCCTTCTTGTCCATGGTTTAAACACCTCCTGACCCAGTTAATACTCAGGTGTCCATCCTTTCTTTTATAATCTGGAAGGTTACTCTTTCCCTGTTTCCTTTCCTCTTTGTTAAGTCCTTTTTTGTTGTTTTCTTTTCGTTAGTATATAAACACGTTTGAGTATCTCCCATTGAAAAAAGAAGAAAGAAAGGCTTTGAAATTTACCCCACCGCCCACCCCCAGCCCTGCTCCCCACCATTACCTGATTACGTTCTTCCTAGTTAAGTTTCTTGAAGAATGGTTTCTTGAACCTCTTTCCTACTACTGTTTTCCTAACCCACTGCCCTTTGGCTTCTGCCAGTCCCAGCCTCCACCAAAAAGCCCTTGTGACCACTGAATGGGAGAGGGGTACCATTCTTATTGAGTCCCCAAGGGCAGGACAAAGAGTAACGTGAAATATAAGGCCTCATTGAAGGTCTTGAAGGTGGCAGCCATTCTGAATTTCACCTATTGCTTTGCAGTTTGAACTCTTTCTTTCATGAACATCTCTCTAGCAACAGGACTATATTTATTGATTGATGCTGATTGGTTCTATTAAGCCACCTATGTAGGCCAGGTATTGATAGAGAATATTGGTGTTCCCAGGACATCTTCCTAGTCACCCCTCTTCCTTTCCTGATTCTGAATCACTAGAGAAATAGATCCAGAGGTTAGATGGGCATCCAAACATAAACTTTCTCAGTGGTGAAAGCTGGACTAGAGAATGTGGCTTAGATATTCTATGAGAAATTTGTACCTTGGAATCTGCTTGTGAGGTGAGTGGGTCTGTAGAACAGACCGTCATCCACCAGTCACATGCAGGCCCTCAGAGCTTGGCTTTTATCAAATAGAGAAGACATTGGTGACTAGTCATGGTCTGTAAATTATACATCTCAGCTCCTTGGCTCTTCATATCAATCTGCCTCTCCAGGGCTTCTCTGTCAGTGGTTGTGGTCCTCAGCAGAATTTCTGAATCCTAGATGGCAGATTGTACAGGAGAGTGGTGGTACTGTTCTGACCATGAAATAGAGGGTGGCTTACTGGATTGAATTTTTATCCAATTGAAAATTCCTAGGAACAAATGAACAAACATAACAAGACAGAAACTGAGTCATAAATACAGAGAACAAGCAGATGGTTACCAGAGGAGAGAGGGTAGAGGGGGAGGAAAGAGATAGGTGAGGGAGATTAAGAGGTGCAGACTTCCAGTTGCAAAATAAAAGAGTCAAGGATATGAAATTTACAGTGCGGGCAGTATAGTCAATAACTAAACAATATCTTTGTGGTGACGTATGGTAACTAGACTTATTTTGGTGATCATTTTGAAATGTATAGAAAAAAATCACTGTGTTGCATAAACGGAACTAATATAGTATTGTAGGTCACTTATACTTCAAAAACAAACAAACATACAAGCAAACACATAGAAAAAGAGATCAGGTTTGTGGTTACCAGAGGAGGCGGGCAGGGGGAGTTGGATGAAGGCAATGAAAATGTACTACGGACTTCCAGTTATAAGGTAAGTAAGTGCTAGGGGTACAGTGTACAACTTTATAAATAGAACTAACACTGCTGTGTGTTATATATGAACATTGTTAAGAGAGGAAATTCTAAGAGTTCTTATCACAAGGAAAAATTTTTTTCTATTTCTTTAATTTTGTATCTATATGAGATGATAGATGTTCCCTAAATTTATGGTGATAAGCATTTCATCATGTATGTAAGTCAAATCATTATGCTGTAACCCTTTTCAACTTATATAGTGATATATGTCAATTACATCTCAATAAAACTGGATGAAAAAAATAAACACACCCCCAAGACAGTAATCTAATGGGCCATGTAAGAGGCAGTGCAGTCTGGTGGGGAAAAGTCTTAGAGTCAGACGCAGCTGAGCTGGATTCCCACTCTGGCTACTTTGCATATATTCAACTTCCCTGGCTTGGTTTCTTCAGCTGTTTAAAAAAAAAAGGAACATTCCTAGCACTGTTTCTGACAATTTGGACTTTTTAAAAAATAGCTAGATTATTTGTTCTTTTGAAAGCCTCATGCATTCATTAGTTAATGACCTAAATCAGTGAGGTCAAGCTGTTGGTGCCCTTTCTGTTATGACGGATCCAATTTGTGTATTTCTCCATTTTACAGGTTGAATATAAGCTGGGATTCCAAGTAGACAATTTCGTGGCTATGGACATGCCCCAGGTCAACATTTCTGCTCAGGGGGAAGTTCCACGCACTTTATCAGGTGAGTCTCGGTGACAGTTTAACATACTGTTTTTATCTGTGTCCCATGTACTCTCAAAGAACAGTTAAACTACTGATAAATGTAGTGTCCTACGCACACACGTAGGTATCAGACACGTAAGTACTTTGAAAAGTAATTTTTTTAAATAGGGATTATTTGGACTGTTTAAACCATTTCCTCTTTTCCATCCCTTCCAGAACTGTCTGCACTCAGCTCTTCTCTGTCTCCTTATATGCATTGTTGGTCCCCAGCTGGGTCCCCTTGTCTGGTCTTGTTTCTCTTCCGTTAGTTCCCACACTGCAGCCCTGATAACCGCTGAACACTCACTTCTGACCATGTGATATCAAGCCCCTCAGTGCCCCCACTCCAGTCAGCTGAGTACATTGCAGACTCCCCAGCCAGTGTGCTGTGTTTACCATCTGCCCCTGCCTGCCTGTCTAAACCTTATTGCTGCATTTGCCCCAGGGTTCCAGCAGTGCCATGCTACATGTCGTTCTCAGAGCCATGCCTTTGCACAAGCTGGTCTCTGTATTTGGAACCATGTTTTCATCTTTCCTGCTTGTGAATTTCTATTCATACTAAATATTCTGCTAGACTCAAAATCTGTACTCTCCTTTTCCTGCCTCCTCTCCCTCCATTTGTTAACTCTTCTATATTTAACTGTTTTGAACTGATCACATTATCTTGTAATTCTTTGTCTTTGTCTCTCTCTCTAGCCTGTGCCACCCTGAGAGCAGGAGCTGTCTTTTTCAGCTATCTACCCTTGGTGCCTAGCATAACATCTGGAACAGGATAGGCACTCAGGACATGTCTGAGTAAATCATTTAAGTGTCATGTTTACACCAATTTAACTACTTTTGAGCCAGCCTTTTGAGAGAGGCTCCTGAAGATGTGAGATTTAAAGAAAACGAAAAATTTTAAAACTTGACAGTATAAGCCCCAGTGTTATGGAACTTTTTTGACAGTCTTACTCACTGTTATTAGTGACATTCATTAATCTAAGCTTTAAGAAAACATGGGAAGGCTGGTTAATTTTTATGGGCCAGTAAAGAAATTCACAAATGCCCATATTGTTCATACGCTGATGTAGATGGTAGAATGATGTATTCTAAATTTGTAGAAAAAGAGTCTTAAACTGAAAGATTGAAAAAAAAAAAAGATGTGCACCAAAGTCTTATCCCCTTGCTACATTAATTGATTAAAGCCAGTTTCTGTTTAGAAAGGTTTTTTTTTTCTTTTTAATTCATAGTTGAGAATTTATCAGTTTCATTTACAGGTTTATTTTTAATCTCTTCATTAAGAATAATACATAATTGCATTTTGGTGGTGAATTGTCTTTCCTTTTTTATCAAGTAATTTTTGTTGTTACTGTTGATTGTGACTGATGAGGTAGTAGGGTTTGCCTTATGATTCTGTAGCTTTACTATATTATAATAAGAGAACTTATGAGACAGATTGATATATTAAAAATCATGAGCAAATTTGAAAATAATTCGTATTTCTCCAAGTCCAAGGTTGAATATAAGCTGGGATTCCAAGTAGACAATTTCGTGGCTATGGACATGCCCCAGGTCAACATTTCTGCTCAGGGGGAAGTTCCACGCACTTTATCAGGTGAGTCTCGGTGACAGTTTAACATACTGTTTTTATCTGTGTCCCATGTACTCTCAAAGAACAGTTAAACTACTGATAAATGTAGTGTCCTACGCACACACGTAGGTATCAGACACGTAAGTACTTTGAAAAGTAATTTTTTTAAATAGGGATTATTTGGACTGTTTAAACCATTTCCTCTTTTCCATCCCTTCCAGAACTGTCTGCACTCAGCTCTTCTCTGTCTCCTTATATGCATTGTTGGTCCCCAGCTGGGTCCCCTTGTCTGGTCTTGTTTCTCTTCCGTTAGTTCCCACACTGCAGCCCTGATAACCGCTGAACACTCACTTCTGACCATGTGATATCAAGCCCCTCAGTGCCCCCACTCCAGTCAGCTGAGTACATTGCAGACTCCCCAGCCAGTGTGCTGTGTTTACCATCTGCCCCTGCCTGCCTGTCTAAACCTTATTGCTGCATTTGCCCCAGGGTTCCAGCAGTGCCATGCTACATGTCGTTCTCAGAGCCATGCCTTTGCACAAGCTGGTCTCTGTATTTGGAACCATGTTTTCATCTTTCCTGCTTGTGAATTTCTATTCATACTAAATATTCTGCTAGACTCAAAATCTGTACTCTCCTTTTCCTGCCTCCTCTCCCTCCATTTGTTAACTCTTCTATATTTAACTGTTTTGAACTGATCACATTATCTTGTAATTCTTTGTCTTTGTCTCTCTCTCTAGCCTGTGCCACCCTGAGAGCAGGAGCTGTCTTTTTCAGCTATCTACCCTTGGTGCCTAGCATAACATCTGGAACAGGATAGGCACTCAGGACATGTCTGAGTAAATCATTTAAGTGTCATGTTTACACCAATTTAACTACTTTTGAGCCAGCCTTTTGAGAGAGGCTCCTGAAGATGTGAGATTTAAAGAAAACGAAAAATTTTAAAACTTGACAGTATAAGCCCCAGTGTTATGGAACTTTTTTGACAGTCTTACTCACTGTTATTAGTGACATTCATTAATCTAAGCTTTAAGAAAACATGGGAAGGCTGGTTAATTTTTATGGGCCAGTAAAGAAATTCACAAATGCCCATATTGTTCATACGCTGATGTAGATGGTAGAATGATGTATTCTAAATTTGTAGAAAAAGAGTCTTAAACTGAAAGATTGAAAAAAAAAAAAGATGTGCACCAAAGTCTTATCCCCTTGCTACATTAATTGATTAAAGCCAGTTTCTGTTTAGAAAGGTTTTTTTTTTCTTTTTAATTCATAGTTGAGAATTTATCAGTTTCATTTACAGGTTTATTTTTAATCTCTTCATTAAGAATAATACATAATTGCATTTTGGTGGTGAATTGTCTTTCCTTTTTTATCAAGTAATTTTTGTTGTTACTGTTGATTGTGACTGATGAGGTAGTAGGGTTTGCCTTATGATTCTGTAGCTTTACTATATTATAATAAGAGAACTTATGAGACAGATTGATATATTAAAAATCATGAGCAAATTTGAAAATAATTCTCTTCCTTTATGTCTTGGTTTGTTCTTTAATGCTAAGTAACTTTTATATCTGTAATGAATGAAGTACTTTATGTCCAAAGCTGTGTAGTCTAAAGATAAGTTCTCTGAAAGTTTCTGCTTAGTATGTTATGTAAATGTATTATTTTTAGTTTTATTGCAACAAAAATAAATTCTAAATTACTCAGTGGGCATTAATGTTGATTTTTAGAAAATTAAAATATTTTTTCTTTTTTTAAACAGTGTTTCGGGTCGAGCTTTCCTGTACTGGCAAAGTAGATTCTGAGGTTATGATACTAATGCAGCTCAACTTGACAGTAAATTCTTCAAAAAACTTTACAGTCTTAAATTTTAAACGAAGGAAAATGTGCTACAAAAGTAAGGAATTTATTTACCGAAGTATGTGTTTTATATAGATGCGAGAAGGTCAAAAATAGATTTTGTCATCTTTTTACAGATTTGTGAGCAAATCTTGATTATAGTTGCAAGTGAGAAAAGAGAGCACTAACTGATGCAATTCCGAAGTAATCACTGAGATAGCTTGTAGCCAGGAATCTCATTCAGGCCCCACTCATTTCCTGCTTTCTCAAAATCTATCAGAATTGCTAAGGACATTTTCCTTTAGGAATGTGAAATAGCACTAGTGGCTGAAGAGGTAAAGAAATCAGGTAATTTTGATAGGGACCCCTGAGTAATGGGGTGTTAACTATGTTTCCTTTATGAATTACCGTTATGTAGAAGAATTGCCCTGGGGCCAGAAAGACCTGCGTTAGAATTACAGCTCTGCTCTTGACAGGATATTGGAACAGGTTTCTTAACCTAAGTCTCAGTTTTTTTCATCTGTAAAATGGCATAATAACCTGTTTCAAGAGGTTGGTTGGTTGGTTGGTTGGTTGATTTTAGATTAATTGAAGCTAATAACCTGAAACTTAGAATACCGAATGTGGGTACTTAATACATGTTGGTAGTTTTTGGTTTTGAATAATCTGTTACTCAAGAAATTACAGTGGATATGAAAGAGCTTCAGCATACTAGGTCATAGATCAAAGAATTTTAGAATTCTCCTTAAAGGTTATCTAGTCCAACCCACTCACTTTAAGTTCCAGAGAGGTTAAAGTGACCTGAATTTACAAAGTCATATTGGTAGAGCTGGTTAGTATCTAAGGTAGGAAAAAAAAAAGCTAAAGAAAACCCCTCTAAACTTGCTGAGTGCCTACTGTGTTCCAAGTGCTTTACACACATTAAACCCATTTAATGCTTATAGCAGCCCTAGGCAGTAGGTTCTCTCATTACCTCCATTTTCTGAGGAGAAAGCTGAGGCTCAGAGAATCCAACCAGCTTGCCAAGGCCGGACAGCTAAGTGGTGGAGCTGGGTTGCACACCTGTGCTCTTGCTTCTTTGGCTTCTTTGGCAAATTGTCTCTTAACACATTTCCTAGTCAGAGTTAGTGCTGAGTGTTATGAGAATGCCTGAGGCCAGCACATGAGTTATCATGGCTAATGTCCAGATAACATGCCAGTAAAAAAGCTGTACTGCATTAGAATGGGCATTTTTTAAGCTCTAATTTAATCTTTTAATTAGAGTAAATATAAACAGTTACTCTCCATGTATATTTTTCCCAGTTTTACTGAGATATAATTGACATACATCACTGTATAAGTTTAAGGTGTACAGCATAATGGTTTGATGTACATACATTGTGAAATGATCATCACAATAAATTTACTTAGCATCCATCATTTCATATGGATACAATAGAAAGAGAGCAAAAAAATAATTTTTTCCTTGTGATGAGACCTCTTAGAATTTACTTTCTTAACAACTCTCACATATATCATACAGTTAACATATTGTGTTAAATAACCTATAAAGTACACTGTGCTGTACGTTATATCCCTAGTGTTTATCTTATAACTGGAAGTTTGTACCTTTTGACTACCTCTCCAGTTCCTCCTCCCTCCTGCCTCTGATAATAACAAATCTGATCTCTTTTCTTATGATTAAAAAAAAAAATTCTTTAGATTCTATATACATATAAGTGAGATCATAGAATATCTCATAGTCTTTCTCTGTCTGACTTACTTCACTTAGCATAAGACCCTCAAAGTCTATCCATGTTGTTGCAAATGGCAGGATTTCCTTATTTTTTATGGCTAAATGGTATTCCATTATGTGTGTGGCATGTGTGTGCGTGTGTGTGTGTGTGTGCGTGCGTGCACGTGTATTTTCAGCACTTCTTTATCCAGAATGGACATTTTTAGTCTAGGGCCACACCACCCTGAATGCGCGATCTCGTCAGAATGGACATTTTTTAAATGAAAAGTTAGTCCCTTGTTAGCTTTGGTGTTTTGATACATTTGTCAGTTCTTGCATATCCAGTTATACCTTCATGTAATTTTAAAGCCAAAGAAGACTTTAGAGACTCTAGTTCAACCTAGTCATTATATAATGTGAGGAGACTGGGACTTGGAGTGGTCACCTCAGCTTGCATAGGCAGTCAGTGAGGAATGCAGAACAGGTGGTTCCTGGCCCCTAGGGAGGTGGCGCTGCCTATACCACGGCGCTTCATCTGTTAGTGTTTAAAGGCAGAATGTTGGACAAGTGTGATGGGGTCTGTGGAGCCCACTAAGGTTAATGATCAGCCGATATTCAGAATAATACCGTATCTTCTCCATTTTCTTTAATATGTACATGAAAATTAATAGTTGATGTAATTTTCTATTCTGTTTTAGACTTAAGTTTAATATAGTACCACCCTTTTTATTTGGTGGTCATACTTCTGGCCACCCTAATCATCTGGTTTACATTCATGACTCTTTAATATGTGATCCTAATATATTTATATGGTTTTCCAGCTTACTACATTTTGAAAACTGTCTGCCACAGAAAACATACATGTACCGTATAGAATGTTAATGGGTATTACTGGGAAGAAAATTTTCCTTTATGAGGGTGTAAATTATTGGATTGGACAGCTTTTGTTACTCTCAAACTCCTTAGAGCCTTTGCACTCTGCTAATGTGCACTGTGAACCTCCACAGAGGTTATAGTATGTAGCTTTCCCCAGACTTCTTGACCACAGAAACCCTTTTTCATTGAGCATCTATCTGTAAGTAATACCCGTTGGCTAATATAGGCATAGACTATTGATTGATGAATATAGTGATGATTATCAGAATAGTAATATAGCATTTATTATATATATATTTTTTAACATCTTTATTGGAGTATAATTGCTTTACAATGTTGTGTTAGTTTCTGCTGTATAACAGACTGAATCAGCTATATGTATATATATATATATATCCCCTCCCTCTTGCATCTCCCTCCCACCCTCCCTATCCCACCTCTCTAGGTGGTCACAAAGCACTCATCTGATCTCCCTGTGCTATGCAGCTTCTTCCCGCTAGCTATCTATATATTTATTATCTTGCAACAAATACCTTGTTACTTAGTTCAGGGACTTCTGTTAGAACATAAAGCTATGTGAGAAAAAAATTCAGAAAATATAATTTGGTATTTAAGGATTTTCATGGAAAAGAAAGAATTTCTAAAGCATCTTTTATCTCCTTTTTAATTCAGAACTTGAAGAAGTAAAAACTTCATCCTTGGACAAAAACACTAGCAGAACTATTTGTAAGTGTTACTGTATTATCTTTTTCCATCATTAGGGATGAAAAATGATGGCTTGCAAATGAACATGGTTTTGTGAAGCTTGGATGTTTTGTGGTTTCCAGTTTGTCAAAAGATTAAATGACGCCATGCTGCTTATTTCACTGATGTTTTGTAGATTGGTATGTTCAGATGAAACTATTAGAATATTGAAAATTTTGTAAAGCAAAATTCGTACATATTTCATGTGATCTAAAAAACTTTTATAAGCAAGAATTTATATCATTTCAAATGGTCATAATTAAAGTATGAATGTGAAATATGTGTAGGATCTTCATCTGTTTAACAGAAGGATAGAAAATCTAATTCATGACCTGGATGTAACCCTCAGCTAGTTTCATCCAGGTGAAAATACAGGCTTAAATATCCACATTGTTTAAAAGTACAGAGCGGAAACTTGAAGGAGATTTTTATTTTTTGATAATGGTTTTGTAAGGTAGTATAACTTAGACTTCTTTTTCCTTTTCTGACATGGATACATCATTAACTCTTACTCTTCCTGAAATCATTTTAATAGCAGTATCTTAAAATGTTACTAGATTCTTTTTATGGAAGTAAACTAAAACAAAATCGGGGGAGGGAATTTCAAGTATGCAGAAGTCAAGAGAATGTTTTGATGAACCCCCATGTGACCATCACCCTGCTGCAGTAATGATCAACATTTGCCAGTCCTGTACCCTCGATTCCTTCCTCCTTTTTCAGTTGGGTGCATGGGTGGGGAAGGATAGAGTAGCACTTTAAAGCACATCCTAGGCATCGTAATCATTTCACCTCATAAATGTTTCAGGGTAGGTAACTTTTTAAAAGGCCATTAAAAAAACAAGCCACAATCACCCAACACCTATTCATTTGTATTTGATTTATCACATGTAACAAAATTAACTCCTTAATATCTTCTGATAGCTAGTACATGTTCAAATTAGCCTGATTGTCTCAAAATTGTCTTTGTATAGCTTCTTCCCTGAATCAGGATCCAAATGAAGCCTACACACACTGTATTTGGTTGACATGTATTTTATATTAATCAGAAACCACCCCCTTCCCTTCACTGTCATTTATTTGTTGAAGAAATTGAGTCATGTGTCTCATAGAATTTTCCACATCTGCATTTTTGTGGTGTCATCTAACATGTTTTTCTCTCTTCTAAACTGGTAGTTAGATTTTGTACTTCGTTAGGTTGAGAACCAACTCTTTTTGGCTAGAATAGTTCATAGATAGTAGTATGTGCTTCCTATTTTATCTTTTTCATCTCCTCAA
The DNA here is from genome assembly GCF_002837175.3 of Physeter macrocephalus. NCBI lineage: Eukaryota > Metazoa > Chordata > Mammalia > Artiodactyla > Physeteridae > Physeter > Physeter macrocephalus. The sequence continues at coordinate 33,866,771 of NC_041214.2, forward strand.
GAGGCACAAAGCATCTGGTTGTCTCAAAGTAGACCATTTTTGAAGGTAAAATAATATGAGATTTGTCTGCCTTTTAGAAATATTTCATTTGGATTTGTCTTTGAGAAGAAAATAAAACTATTTTTTAAAATATTGCTGCTCTCCAACTTTCCTTGTAAAATTCTGGTGATTTTATCCGTTTCTTTTATGCTAGTAGGGTTATTATTTCTGACAAGCAGAATACAGTATTGCTTATCCTTGGTCTCTGTCTGTCTCTTCCTTGCTCCCTCTCTCCTCCCCTCCCTTTCTGTGTATTCATCCATCTAACGTTTACCGAGAGGCTGTGAGGTGCCAGGTGGTATGATTGAGGCAGAGGATTAAACTGAACAAAGCAGACTCTGTAAGCCCCCAGGGGTTTCTAATGTAGCAGAGGAAATGGAGTTGCAGTACCAGTGACGACAGTATCTTGTGGCAGGCTGTGACGAGGGCAGCACAGGGGGCTTTGGAAATCCTGAGGAGAGGGGCAAGTAACCTCCTCTGGGAATGAGGGTGAGCTTCCTGAGGAGGGTGGCATCTCGTCTGAGACCTGAAGGGTGACTAGGTGGTGGCAGGTGAAATGTCAAAGTGAGGGAATGGGAACAGTGCATACACAAGCCTTGGAATTTGGAGGTAATCAGTTGGGGCGCATTTGGGCATCTGCCCAGCAGAGCAGTACCCTCTCCTCTGCCTTGGAGTGTGCTGAGATGGATACTGCCAACATCAGCCTTTGGGACCTTCCTTTCCCATCCTGTCAAGGTTGAACGGCCTGTGGCATTCTTAAGGAAAGTCATACCTTCATTCAGGCTGCTGTCAAGTCTAGCTGCCCTAGAAGCCATTTGGTCTCTCTGCATTGATCTGTTCTGGTTTATTATTTGTTGATTCAAAGTTTAACTTTTAGAAAGCAATCTTATTTTTAAGTTTTTGAAAGCTATATGGCTTTTATCTTTTGTCCTGACCTATCCCCATAACTCCACATTTGTATTTCTGTCAATTTGACATCTCCACGTAGATGTGTGTTAGGTACTCTTGGACAAAACAAAACTCTTGATTCTCTGTTTCCCCAACCTGCTTCTTTTTTCTCCTTGTAAAGGTACCTTATCCACCTAATTCTTTAAGCCAAAGCTTTGCTTCTTCTTTTTCTTTCTACCCCGGTTCAATCCATTAGCAAACTCTGTTGACTCTGCTTCCCAGTCCATGAACTTCTCACCTTCACCATAGCTTCACTCTGTCCAAGCCACTGCTCTCTCTTTCTTGGACTGCTGTAGTAACCTGACTTGTTCTTGCTTTGCTTTTGCTCCTCCCCACAGTATTCTTTATACAGCATGCAGAGTCATCTTTGTTTCTTTTATTTTCAAATATGATCGTGTGTATCATTCCTTTGGTTGAAGCCTGGCAGTGACTTCCCATATCATTTAGGATAAAACCCAAATTCTTCACTAGAATTCTGATGTGAGTACTCATCAGAACTTACATGAATCTCCAGTTACACCAGTTCTGTTTCTATTTCTCTGTCTTCCATTCTGCTTGCTCTTATCATGTGGATCTTTGTTTCTGTGTCTCTTTCTCAGTTGCTCATGTGTGTATCTGTATACATGTGTCTCTGTGTCTTTTAAGTATTTCCCCTATTGCTGAGGCTTTCTTTCTTTTTGAATAATATTAAGGTGACTGTTATTTTATTTCATGAGTATAGTCTTGTTTTCCTGCTTTCATCTTTAAAAACAGATAAGCAAAATAATTTCTGTTACTCTCAAAAGTGAAAAAGATGAAAGATATGTTTGTTTGTTTTACCTGTGGGTCGCTCTGCCGTATATCCCTCCCCCTGTGAGTTAGTGGTCATCAGCAACAGAGATGTCTGATCTCTCCGTACCAGGCGTCACTGTTGAGGAAGGGTCTGTAGAGCTTGCTGCCCAGTATGGTAATTACTAGCCACGTGTGGCTATTTAACATTAAATTAATTGAAATGAAATAAAATTAAAACTTCAGTTCCTCCATTGTACTAGCTACATTTCAAGTGCTTAATAGCCACAGGTGGCCAGTGGCTGCTGTATTGGAATGCACCCTACAGAGCATTCCCCTATTGGACAGCACTGCTATAGATGGTTTATTATATGTATACCACTTGTGAATTTTACTCATTAACCAAAAGTTCTATTTAAATCCCTTTTTTACTACAACAAAAACACTTTTTAAATTGTGTGAATTTACATCAACATGCTACTGGTAACTGATCTTATCAAAGAATGGACACATGAAATGAATGAAAATCTTTTACAAAGAACAGGGTACTCATTGTGTATATTGGGTCACAAAACAATTGATGATATTTGTTTAAAAAGCTTAACGTGCTGTTCATTTATATTTCAGATGATCCTGTACATGCAGCTCCAACCACTTCTACGCGTGTATTTTATATCAGCGTAGGGGTTTGCTGTGCAGTAATATTTCTTGTAGCAATAATATTAGCTGTTTTGCACCTTCATAGTATGAAAAGGATTGAACTGGATGACAGGTATCGTATATATTTTGGGAAAGGAAAAAAATAAAAGCAGTTGTTTGCATTTGCATGGGAGCCCACACACACCCATGCCCACTGGTGCACAGTGGTGCAGGGGAAGAAGGGTGGTTAAGCCCAAGCCAAGGGAAAAAATACTGTCTTTGTGTTTCTCTGATTTTATTTAAAAAAATTTTTGAAGTCAGAAATTAGTTTATTAGTTGGTGGAGAAGTAGTAGAGATCCATTTTTTCCCCATCCCCTTTGACATGACTCTCTTCTAGACTCCTAGTACCTTTTTGAAATAGCCCTGTTTCTTCCTCCTAGTTTGTCCCTCCATCACTATCCATCCATCCATCCAATTTATTAACATTTATTGAGAACCTGCTATGATTTAAATCATTAGTTCTCAACCTGGTCGCACATTAGAGTCATGGGTAAGCTTTTAAAATACATCAGCACTTAGGTACCCCCTTCCAGAAATTCTGATGTCATTGGTCTAGGGTGGTGTTTGAGCATCAGTATTTTTCTTAGAGCTTTCTGGATGAGTCTCATGTGTAGGCTTTGAGATACACTGGGTTAGATGTTATGCTAAGTGCTAGGAATAAAAAAAAATAATGATATACTTCATGGCTTCAAGTGTTTAATCTTTGACATTAACCCATAATTATAAAAGTTTGTAAATTTGATGATTGTGGTATGTGTATTATAGTGTGGGCATAAAACAAGTGCTCGTCCCAGCCTGGATGAGTCAAGATGACCGGGAGGACATTATAGCCAGGATAGGGTGAGAGGTAAAGATGGAATCATAGACAGGTTTATTTTCCTAGTGCACAGTTCTCGTTTCCCTCCTCAGTGATTCGCAGTTGCTGACAAGACATTCTCAGCTTCGTGACTTGGCTTTCAAGGCACCCTCCTTTACAGTCTGGAGATGAGCCTACCTTGTCTCTCATCCTTACTTCACGCTCCACTTAAATGATCATTTGTTCCTCACTTTTGCCATACACTTTGCCCTCCAGGACTTCTGTTCATGCTTTCCTTTGCCCACAGGGCTCCCTGCATTTTCCACTGGTTCAAACCATTCTTCACATTTCAACTCCATTGCCATCTCTTTCATGAACTCTTTTTTAAGCCTCCCAACCGTCAGTTTCTCCCTCCTCTCTTTGTCTCTCTCTCCTTCCCTCTCTGTTTCTCTCTCTCTCTCTCTCTCTCTCTCTTTTTGTTAGCAATTATTTTACCTTTTCCTTCTAAAATCAGTTTTTGTGTACTTGTCTCTCCTGCTAGAATGTAAGCTTTTCCCAGTTAGGGAGCAGTGCATCTTAACTGCTGACTCCCCAGTCCTACATGGTGCCATACATACAGCGGGTTAAGCATATGTGTGGCAGAAACAAAAGCACAAGGGGATGGGGATCCTGGATGGATTAATTCCTGCCCCTAAGTACTCTCTGTCCCCTCTCTTACACTTCCTTTTTTTGTTTTTGTTTTTTTTGTTACACTTTCTTTATCTGAGTAGAGAAAGAAGAGAGAGGAGGTCAGAGTGAGAAGGGAAATTCACGGGTGGGGTGTTTCAGAGTATGTTTTGTATATATGGTTGTGTTAGTTAGAATCGGGTTTTGTAGAGAAAGAACTGAGGGGGAAGTGAAGTAACAGGAACATTTTGATGGGACACTGAGAGAGGATATGGCAGAGTTAGAGGTCACTGGAAGGCATGGCATTTAGTAGTCTGTCTTGATAAACACATTCTCCTTGAATGCTTGCTTGTGTGGGGGGGCTCTGAACACACAGAGATCAGAGTTGTGCAAGAACTTCAGAATCCATGGGGCTTATACCTTTGCTGCTGAAATAATTTGTTACCACCCATGAATTGCTGTTCAGTTCTCTAGTTTTCAGGCAGATGTTTCCAGACGTTGCCTGAATAGAAGCAGCTTTCATCATCACTTGTTTTCAGAGTACAAACTAGTGGTTAAGAGCATGGACTGGAGCCAGCACATCTCTGAATTCTGGCTGTGCTACTTAACTAGCTTTGTGGCCCAGATAGAGGAAGTTTTGTAGCTGCTTTATGTCTTAATTTTCCTCATCTCTAAAGCAGAGATGATCATGGCACATACTTTGTAGACATGTTGCGAAGTTTTAGTGAAATAAAGGTGTAAGCTCTTAGAACAAGCCCGGCATATAGTAAGTGCCATTATTATGATTTTTCGTTTCAGAAAGTTGCAGTGTGTTGGTAGTGATGGACTAATTTCTTCTTCAACTCTTTCCTATACTACTAGCTGTTATTTATTACATGCCAGGCAAGCTAATAGTGGTGACCAGAAAGTTCCCATCCAGTAATCTAATAGCATTTAAGAGACACTGCTTCTTCCCTCTGTGCTGGGGCCACAGAGATGACAATGGCTACCATTTCATTGAGTGCTATTTACCAGTACTGTACCAAGCACTTTACATGTATTATCTAATTTGACACTCACAGCCACTTATGGGTATGGTACTGTCCTTGTTTTAAAGATAAAGAAACAGGCTTGAAGACATTAAATAACTTTTTCAGGGTTGCACTGCTAGGACCAGGGCCGAAAAACAGGAAGGACTCATTATTGTTGTAATAGCTGTATTGTAATAACTCAGTATTGTAATTGTATAAAGCACTTGTTATATGCCAGGCACTGTTCCATGTGCTTTTACATCCATTAATCCTCTTAATCCTCACAGCAGCCCTGTGAGGTTTGATGGAACCCATGGCTCCATGGAATTGCTTGCACAGGGATGGTAGAGAATTCTTCCATTCCTGACACTCAGGAGCCAGAGTCCTCTTATACACAGAGCTTATTTAGAGGCAGAGAATAAAACTGCCTGAGGTGTGCTCATGCCAGGGGCAGTTGGAGCCCATGTGTGTGACTTTCCTTCTCCTGACACTATAAGCTCATCTTTTCAGTCTCTGTGTTGTGCCAGATGAGTGTATTCTGGAGATGCAGAGCTTTTGTAAAGTCCTTCCACAGAGGGATTGGGCTGCACCCTGTCTGTACTGTAGTCTTTCCCTGTTAGCTTGCAACTATAGGAGAGTTCACTCCTTTGTGGGATACTTGAACTTAGTATTTGGCAATATCTTCATTTTCCATTATCTGCATTGCCCCATCACCCTTGCCATTACTGGTGACATGGTCCCTTTTATTTCCCCTTATTCATTTCTGTATTCCCCTTATTCAGTGTCTAACAGGTATCACTGAATGAATGTTGCATGAAGAATTTGTTGAATGAGGAATGAGTAGAGAGAGACAGGAAACCATTCTGTTAGAGCAATAATTCTTTCCCTCTTTCAGTATATATTAATAGCTCATGTCAGCAGCAGCTCTGGTTTATAGCTTTCTATTCCAAGGAAGGGTGTTTTTCTCTGTTTATTGATTGATTGATTCAGTAAGTGTTAATTGAGCTCTCACTAAGAGTTGGGCCCACTTGAGGCCTCTTGTGCCAGGCCCTGGCTTAAGTGCTGGGAACGGAGGAGTGAACAAATAGGTACTTTTCCTGCCCTCATGGAGTTTACAGTCTGCTTGGGCAAGATAGACATTAAACTAGAAATCCCTGCTAGAATGTAGGCTTCATGAGGGTAGGGATCTTTGTTTCTTATGTTCACTGCTGTATCCCCAGCACCTGGCACAGTATCTAGCATCTAGTCTACACTTAGTAAATAGTTTTTGAATGAATAATTAAATAAATGAATTACACAAAAAAATAGAGAAATATAAATTATAATAAGCTCTCTGAAGGAAAATGATGATCTTTGCCCTAAGTTCTAACTTCAAAGCTAAAGCAGGGTTAATGTCTTCATAACTAATCTTACTTGCTTATGAAAGTCAAATGAGATAATTTATTTAGACTCGTGTTAAACTATTAAGTGCTAGCAAGTGTACATTTTTATTTCATTTTTTTACCTCATGTGATGTAGCTATGTAGATACTGAATTTAATAGGTATCAGGGGTCGATCCCCAACTGCTCCGTGCTTCTCTCATAACAGTAAGTCTGGGCTTTCAAAGGTTTGTTCTGATCGCTTAACATGAGTGCTATGCTCATTGTAGGGACCGCTAAATATGGATGAGCGCATAACATCTTTGTATGCCCAGGCTTTTCAGGAATTCTGAGGTGGTACAAGAGTGCCACCTACTGTTGAGCTGCTGAAGAGAAACACAATAACCAGTAAATAATTTGGGGTCTGTGCATATTTATTCAACCTGTACGTTGGTTGCAGGTAATATTTAAATTGTACTTTCACAACTTGAGACTTAAAAAAATCCTGGGAGGTAGGTTTTCTTAGTCCCATTTTATGGGTAAGTAAATTGTATTCTATTATTTCCCCCCTCTTTGGGGATGATAATGCTTCTCTTCTCTCCCCATTATTGAATCCTGGACTTTTAACAGATTTGATTTCCGACGTGGTCTTTGAGTAGTATGTACTCAGAATTCCAAAAAACAGGTGCCTGGTGGTTCCAGGAATTAAGGATGCATAATATTGGTAATAATATGCATAATTAGTAATAATAATTTGTAAGTGTATGTTTGAGGGCAGGGCACTACCCTAAAAGGATTATATTTTTCATGTAGTCCTTTTAGCAACCTTTTCAGGAGGTAGTATTATGGTTATTTTATCCACGAGGAATTTGAGGCTCCAAAAGCATTTTGCCTAAGGTCATACAGCTAGTTAATAAATGGTGGTGCTGGCAGTTTTGATTTCAAGGTTATGCTCTACATCTCTTCACTGTACCGTCCCATACCCACTATATGTGTAGACCTATATAGATCAATTTTTGAGTAGCAGCTTTTTATCATTTTGTTTTTTTAATCATCAGGTTATGAAAATACAGAACTATTTTGTGGAGTGTGGTCATTTAAATGATTTTCATATTTAGGAAATTTGGGAGCCTCTTATGGGACTCTGCTGATCCTATGGCTAAGGGAGGCATGGAAAGTAGACCTTCCTCCTGAGGGGATGACATCCTGCCTGTGATTTCACTCTTCATGCTGAATTTCTATGCTTCACTTCTCCACTGCTGCAAAAGTACAAGGGCTGAGGCAGTGAAATTGGAATGTGTGCAAGGGTGACCTTGGGATAAGGTCGTCATCCACTGACAAGACAAAAGGACATTAATCTGTAGTAATCTTGAGTATGGGGTTCACATTTATTTGAGCCTACCATTTTCTGGGTCTCCTCATTACTTAAAGAATATGGCATAATAGAATGCTTCACGTGCTAGAGATTTCTAATAAGTTCCGTAAATTCTGAAAAGGTGGGATTGGGGAAGTAGAAGAAGCAAAATGTATATGATTAAACAGATTTGAACCAGGTAGGAAGTCCCTTCCCAAGCTTTGAGCACGTTGGCACGTTTGATTTGCTTTCATACTCCATCATCTGTAGGCCATTTGATTTTGGACCATCATTAAAAGAGGCCTGTCTTTATACTCCTTTTCTTAAAAGCAACCTAATTGAGCGGCATGAGCTCTTTTCCTAAGAGATGCTTCCCTAGCATAACATTTTGTGAGGTTCAGGACTGCTGTCTATGGTGTCTGAGGAATACCACATTTGTGAATGACTATGATATGATGAACCTGCCTGGTGGTTGTGGAGATAGAAAGGAAGGAAAAAAATAGAGCTCTACGTTATGAGGCAGATTAAAATTTCAGTAGGAACATTTGTGATAGAGATCCATGCATTATTGTGATCTCCGTTAGGGTTTTAAGCTGGTTATAATGGCTACATGCATTTTGTATGTATGGAAAAAGGAAATTTCTCATTGAAGCTGACTTGCCAAGTATTTCTCTGCAGCATCAGTGCCAGCAGTAGTTCCCAAGGGCTGTCTCAGCCATCTACCCAGACGACTCAGTATCTGAGAGCCGACACACCCAACAATGCAACTCCTATCACCAGTAAGAGTTAATTTAATTCTAAAGATGGTTTACTAAAATTGTCTATGGTCTGTCTTTCCTTGGTCCTGTATGGTTAGTTACTTGTGGGACGTGTGCCATGCTGTGTACATAGTATCTAACATGTACAGAATTAGGCTTTAACTTTTACTTTTTAGAGCATTGAATGAAACATTCCAAAACTGGAGTATTAAAATTTTAGGTTTAATTGCTAGAATTAGTTTTGGGGAGGTTTCTATAGATTATATTAAGAGGGCTGCTGAATCATCTCTATACAAATTCAGAAGGAGGATTTTCTGGTAGTTAGATAGCAAAAGCCACTGATCTCTATGAAGGCAGAGACTTGGATTTTAATGAATTATTTGATGGTCTCATGGGCTGTGGGTAGTACTTTACATTGTTTTCTGATCATGATGGGAAACTAGCTGCCATTAGAGTTGAGAATGGGGTCTGATTTCCTTTTTTTGAACAGGATTTTGATGAAAGTTTTTATACTGTAACATGTAGATGTTTGGGGGAAAATAATCATTCTTAGAGTATAATTTAGACATAATGAGGACTCAGTCACCATACAAATAAGAAACTACACAATCATCAGGATAGACAGTGGACCACAAGTCAGGGCTCACCTCAGTGGTGCCATTGATTAGTGAGGTTCTTGTAGGCAATTAACTATTATCTCTTCTGGGCTGACATTTACTCTCTAGTAAACTAACATTAAAGAGAATCTGTTCTTCACCCAGTGCCCTCTTGTGGTCTTTCAGTACTGTTTCTCATTAAGAAGTACCAGGATTCTTTGGAGAAACGGATGATTCAGGACGGGGTCGGGAATGTGTAAGATAAACCTGGGACATTTGCTGAGCCAAAAATCCAGGAAGCTACTAAAGACAAGAGCTCCCCAAAATGGGACCATTGAGCATCAGAAAGAATAATGACTGCAGTGGATTGGTGAAGTGATGTAAATGTGAAATGTAAAAATGTGTAAAAATCCACAAGTTCGTAATGATACTTTTTAGAAAAATCGGTCATTATGGGAATTAACTAAGGCAGCAATAATGCCTTACTCTGGCAACTGGCTACCTGAACTATTTCACAGTAACCAGATAGTGCTGGTTTATCAAGGAAAATGTTTTTTTACAGAAGAATCCCAGCTAATAAATGTGGAAGGAATGGTAGAATTAGGAAATCATACTTGCATCCCCTAATAAAATATTTGATTCAGGAGAAGATCATCAGTGTTTTAAACTATACGAACAAAGGGAAGTAGGGAGCTTTACCATTTGAGAGATCAGAGTGTCACTGCCTGAATCCACTACTGAAAGTAGGACAGCTAAGTATTTTGTGCTCCCAGATGGAATATTCTTGTCTCCCCTCCCCCTCCAAGAGTTAACCTGGATCTAATCAAGGCTGTAAAACTGACTTGCAGTTTACAAGAAATACAGGGATAGAGAAACAAGTTAGATGACACTAGAAGAGGCAGATGCTGGACATTCTCCAGGATAATTGACGCAGTTTCTTTAATAAGATGTGGCAAGAAAAACGAAAGGGAAGGAGGGGGCACTCTAGCTTAAAAGAAATCTAAGAGAAATCGTAACAGCAGTTAACATCTCCACCAAGGAAAGAAAGACATATGTTCCTCAGGAAATATAATGATAGATGTGAGAGTAGTCCAAACTATTTATAAGAAACACATCATTGCTTTTAATGTCTAGCTGTCAAGATGTGCTCATTAGTGTCAATTCTTGACTGTGGATATAACCTTAAAGAGGTAGATAAGTAATTTATTATATATGCTAAAAGCAAAATGCATTTTAAAAAGTCAGTGGAAATACATTTATTTGTTGACAGATTTTTTTATTTACCACCAATAAGAAGTTTATTTGTTTTGTAGACATTACCTTAAGGAGATAGATACTTCATTTCTTATGTATGATAAAAACAAATAGTGCTTTTAAGAAAACCCAATGGAAATATATTTGTCTATAAATGAAAAAAGAAAGCGGAAAAAATACTTGAAGACAAAATAGCCAAGAGTTTTCCAAAATAACAAAACACAACAGTCCACAGATGCAAGAAACTCAAGAGAACTCCAGGAAGGATTAAACACTCATAAATGCACTCATAAATGCTGACATATGCACACACACCTAGACATATCATGGTCAAAGTGCTGATCAGTGGAATCAGGTTTTGTCAGCCTAATCCATCCATTATAAAGTTTTCCAAAGTCTTTCATGTAGTTCTTCTAGCAGCCACTGATGACCATTGTCCAAGTCCACCCATTCTTTAGGGATTTTTCTTCCCCAAAATACTATTCCAATGGGGATACCATTCCATTTCTGCTTGCTAACACTAACTTTTATTCTGACTTTTTTTCTTGCAATGAGAATTTTAATTTATGGCCAGAAATTTTGTTTTGCTGTCATCATATTAAGAATGAATGGGAATTAAGGGAACCGAAAAACAAATAGGAATCTCACAGTGGTGTGACTAGGCTGAATGGATGCCAGAATGATTAAATCAATTATATATATTTTTAGAAAAGATATATTTACAAACGTCTCTTCATTCGAAAAGGTTTTTTTTGTTAGGAGACTATATTAGAAAATCTTTGGAGAGAAAAGCAGTCCATATGAGGGATTAAATTAAATTCCATGAATCAAAGCTTGTTTCATTTGGCTGAAAAGCAGTTGAAGTGGTGGTAATATAATATTATTTTTAGTGTTTCTTGTTTTAATTCTGCATTTTAAGATTTTGGGATAGGTGGGAAAGTGTTTCTTTAAAATTTAGTATGGCCTTCATAAGTAATTCTCCCTGTTCGTGTGTGTACCTTTTTCCATTTATGATTCTTACATTCATTCATTCCTGTGACTTGAGTCCGGAGGTTCTAACTGACCTAGTTGACCCTGATGCCATAATAAGGGTATTTATATTTCTTGGTTTGGCTTTGTTGGCTCCTCAGGTTATCCTACCTTGCGGATAGAGAAGAATGACCTGAGAAGTGTCACTCTTTTGGAGGCCAAAGCTAAGGTGAAGGATATCGCAATATCCAGGGAGAGGATAACTCTAAAAGATGTACTCCAAGAAGGTATCTGTGATCTCAAAATCAGGTTTTCAAGGAAGATGTTATGTTAGTAGTATAAAATTTTTTTTGTTTCAGAATTTAAGAATTTCATCTCATTTTGAGTTTAAGGATAGAAAACAGTGCACAATTTGTTTCCTCTATAACACTGATTTTTATTTTCCCTTTCTTTAGATTTTCAATTTGCCTTAATATGGACAGCTTTGGTGCAATTGTTGATTTTCAAGTATATTAAGGCATGATTATTAGTGTTTGTCACCTTTAAAGTATATTTTCTGTTTAGTTCTTGTCTGAAGAAGATCACTACCTAGCAGGCCTCTTTGAAACATTCTAAGTAATTCTCTCTGTGATGGAAGGTGTATGGGTTCTAGCAGAAGGCGCATGCATGGGGATTGGAGTCTCACAATTTATTACCTATGTGACCTTGGAGAAATCATTTCCTGTTTTCCATGTCCAGTTTCCTCTTCTCTAAATTTGGACTCCGTTGTCTACTCTTAAGACAGTTATGAAGATTAGATGAACTGATGTTCATTAAATGAACTAACACATGATAGGTGTTTGAGAGATAGTACCCTGCCCTTCCCCTCTCGCTGGTCCTAGCTTTCTTTTTTGAGTTTCAGGGTATTGACTGGGGAGAATGCTGAAAGAAGAAGACAGAAATTTATAATAAAATACTTTATTGAGCTCTTCAAGTTGTTAAATAGAGAATTACTTTTTCCCCCCTTCCATAACTCAGTTTGGAATGTTTTGGATGCATGTGAGTCATTCTGAATTCATCTGTTTGGTTGAGATGCTTGTAGGTCAGTCACAGCCAAGGGAGGGGCTTGAACTGTCTCCAGTGGCAAATAGTAATTAATGGAAGCAGATTTTTTGTGTGTTTTTGAATGTATGAGGAGAGTCTATTTTTCTCCTTTGTCGTTGCTCTGAGGCTAAGCCTAGAAACTCATAAATGTCTCTACGGATACCCCATTACTGAGCTCCAGTGCTCCTGTCTATATCATTAGTTTATTTAGGATATTTCAGAATGAATTCTCATATATAATTTAAATTTGGTATTTCAAAAGGCAAGCTAAGATATTTTGTAACTAAAAAGAGCCTTTAACAGTCATTAAAAAACAAAGATTTGAGTCTTTTTATGCTAGGGCTGGAGTAATGTTGATCACATTTTCCCTTGTTATGTTTAAATTGTGCCAGAAAGTTTTGTACTTATAATTTTATGAACGTTATCATATGATCTCAATAATTATTATTTTTCCTTTTAGGTACTTTTGGGCGTATTTTCCATGGGATTTTAGTAGATGAAAAAGATCCAAATAAGGAAAAACAAGCATTTGTAAAAACAGTTAAAGGTAAGATTTCATTTCCCATTCTGTTTCCATGCTGCTTTTCTGTCTGAGGTGGCTTATGTCAGCGAAATTGTTTCACATTTTCAGTATGTGCCAGACCTTAATCATTCCATGTTAATTTAACTCATACAGTCCAACCTTTTAGGAGATTTGTGTTGTTTTCATTAAGGTATAGAAAATAGAAGCTAATAAATTAAGACATTATATATTTATTAGATATTACTCAGGCTTCTAATTAAACTGCATCCACTTGACTTCATTTTTGCTATATCTAATATTATGTTTTTCCTAGGTTAAAATTCTTTGGTTTTTCCTTCTTAAAAAACATTGGTAGTAGTTTTACATCCATCTCAGCACCCCCCCACCCCCAATACTGAGGACTTACAAAGAAAAAAAATGACCCGCAGACCCGCCGTACATTATGTGAATAGCTGCTGTTTGCCTTTCTCTCACTCCCTCTCTTCCCTTTTTTTTTGCTGTTATATATAATTTGCAGAAAATATCTCTGTGTGTGTGTGTATTATTTCTTGGTAGAGTTTTGCAGGTATAGCTGTAGTTGGAATTGCTGCCCCACAAGGTGTTTACATTTAAAATATTGATAGTTGTTGCCAGATTGTTTTCTAAAAGGTAGTGATAGTTTATATTTTCATGAACAGAATACCTATTTTCACATATTCTCCTTTTGGAGAAACGTGATGCTTAATTTTTCACTTACTGATTTATATAAAATTTTCAGTTAGAGATTCCCTATCAACATATACTAGAATATGTTTTTATATGGCTTATTGCCTAATACTGGTAAATTAGCAAGACCTTTTATAATATTAGAATTTTAATGATTTATAATTGATTTGTATATTTAAGCTTTGTAAAAGCTTAAATAATTCTTAGGTAAGTCTATTTGCTCATTTTAAGAGAGAAAATGTAACTTAAAGAGTGCTTAATGTCTGACAGTGTCTGATATAAGTTGAAATAACTAGTTATTAATTTTGGAAAAACAAATTTAGCATTCCAAATGCAGAAATTGAGGGCAAAATTAAATTCAGTTTTATGAGTAGGAGGTGACAATTTTGTGAAGTTCACAAAGTTAATTTATAAGAACTTATGTTTCTAAATTTAATTTAAAGGAATTCTTAGGAAGTATGAAAGGTTTATGTTTATTGTTTCTAAAAAGTTGGGTTGTACTAATCTTAACAAAAAAACGTTGGAATTTGATTTCTTTTAATTTAGCAAAATTGCTTGTTTAAGGATGCTACAGACACACACTTTCTTCTTTCTAAACAGATGGTTTAACTTACTGTTAAGTGAGTAAGTTAACAGTTAATAAAATGAATTTTATTCATTCACTTCTCCTGACCCCAAAACACTTCTAAAGATTGATTTTTAGGTTTAGTCCCACTAGGTTTTCTGACTAGTTTTGAAGGATACTATACATATTACTCTTTTTAAATGTAAAATTTGAGCCCTAAGTTTAATAATGTCTGCCTTTTGTTACAGTTTCTCCATTTTTTAAAGGAAACATTCCCCCTTAATTCTAATATTTCTTCTGGGGTTTGTAAATATTCCATGGATAATTTAGAACTGGGCTATTATTAATTTGTTCTGAAAGAATGTTGAATTAACAAAAGAGGTTTCTGTATAGAATTGGGTTGATTTAGGATTGGAAGTGGGGGGAAAGGAAATAATAGTGATAAGAAAACACAATGCAGATACTGGGACTGTTTCACAAGATAAGATTTCTCTTTCCATGTACCTTTGAATTGTAGTCACTTGCTTGTTTCTGTGTCTTACCACTGTAATTATAATGTTCTCTCTGAGCTAGACGGAAACAAGAGAAAGCATAGTGAGTCCTTAGCCAAGATATGGTCATGATTTGCGTGGGAAACACAGAGGAAGTGTACTGACCACGGTATTTTCTTTAAAATTGTTAGATAACTCCACATGATTGAGTGTCTCTGAGATTTATTCTTTTGGAATGTTATTTTTATTTTTTAATTGAAGCTACGTAGAGTTGACAAAGTTCTTTCACAAGTATGTATGCTTTGTTACATGCTATACAATTAGAAGTACAGCTAAAAATGCAAAAATAAGTTTTTAAAAGATCACTTTACCTTTATTTGTTTATATAAATATTTATTTAATTTATTTATTTGGTTGCACCAGGTCCGCAGGCTCAGCGGCCATGGCTCACGGGCCCAGCCACTCCGCGGCATGTGGGATCCTCCCGGACCGGGGCACGAACCCGTGTCCCCTGCATCGGCAGGCGAGCTCACAACCACTGTGCCACCAGGGAAGCCCTGCACCAGGTCTTAGTTGCAGCAGACGGGCTCCTTAGTTGCGGCTCACCTGCTCCTTAGTTGCAGCTCGCCAACTCCTCAGTTGCAGCATGCGAACTCTAAGTTACGGCATGTGAACTCTTAGTTGTGGCATGCATGTGGGATCTAGTTCCCTGACGGGGATCGAACCTGGGCCCCCTGCATTGGGAGCGTGGAGCCTTAACCACTGCACCACCAGGGAAGTCCCTACCTTTGCCTTTAGGCATAAGCAGGAAATTGGAGTTTGGCTTCTTAAAAGTTATCATTTTTCACAGAGACTTAATGGATATTCCAATACAAATTTCCAGAGATTGAAATTAGGAATCTGAATTTCACACAGTGAATATTGTGAAATTGAATTCCATGAAATAAATGAATTAATTTGAGGTTATTGGTATTAAGTTCTTGTTTTCTTTTATAGCTTCTAATTTTTTACAAATTAGAAATAAGTAGGGTTTTTTAAAAATCATTTTGTTCTTGTAACTTTTAGAATGTAAATTATTGTATAGTATTCTTTTCAAATATATACATCTTAAAGATAGACCTTTCAGTATTTAAGTATTATAAGTATTACAAGACAAGGACCAGACTGGGTAAGGAATCCAGGAAAATGATTTTTTCTTACTAAATGTATAAAATTATTTTTTCTCCAAAGTTTCCTTAGCGCATTATCCAGCTCAAGTGTCCCTTGCTTAATAGAACATGCTTATCAAAGTTAAAAACTTAAAAAATTATGCAAAAAATGATACATCCTAAAATTACCTTTCATTTTACTTGGATCTCTGTACCAGTTGACAAGAAGGTAAACTCTTAACAAATGGGTACAGACCTCCAACTATTACTAGTTTTCAATTCTAAAAAGATCCTTCCAGCCCCCAAATAGTTCTGGCCATAATTTTATTAACAGTTATTTAGATTACAGAAAGAGTCAAAAGGCATATTCTGCCATTTACTAAATGTTCCTAAATTTTAAGCAGCTTTTAAACAACTAGAGTTTATCTCAGCAGACATTGAGGTAAAGTGCTTTTTCAAAGAAGTAGCAAGTATTCCAAGTCCTTGGCTTTTTGTCTACACATTTTGTATTCCTACAAAAGTTTTAACTAAGTGAAGCTGTCTGGAAAGGGAACACTAATATCACGTAATGAGAGAGGGAGTGATTCCACGGGTTAGTCTTGGAAGTAAATGAAATTTACTATTTCTCAGGTTTGACAGCTCCACTTTAAAGGAATGAATGTATAATCATGGTGCCTGAGTTTAGTGGTCTGGATTTTACTGTTGGTTTAGCATTTTACTAGGTAGGACTGGGAGGTGGATCTTGGCTCTGCCC
Organism: Physeter macrocephalus; assembly: GCF_002837175.3. NCBI lineage: Eukaryota > Metazoa > Chordata > Mammalia > Artiodactyla > Physeteridae > Physeter > Physeter macrocephalus. The sequence goes on from NC_041214.2 coordinate 33,883,257, forward strand.
ATCTTTCTATCTTCTTCTCCCTCTTACTGCATTGATCAGAAGATCTAGGTGGGAGGGAGGGTGACGCAAGAGGGAAGAGACATGGGAACATATGTATATGTATAACTGATTCACTTTGTTGTAAAGGAGAAACTAACACACTATTGTAAAACAGTTATACTCCAATAAAGATGTTAAAAAAAAAAAGATCTATAAATTATTATTACTATTTTTTTAATTGTTGACATACAAATCTATTATTGGCTTCTTTGAAAGTATTTTTAAGGGTATACTGTTAATTTTGTTTCTGATATTTAAAAACCATTTTTTAAAAAATTAAAACTCATTTTCAATTTTATTATGAAAATATACTATTCACTTAATGGAAATGTTCTTTTCAGACAGGAGAGAAAATCCTCTATACTTATTAAAATAGTGGTCCCTATAAGAGGAGACATCCTTGTAGATTTGTGCAAATATTTAATGGCTTCAAATTCTTTTGAAGGTGCAGACTAAAGATATTGGTAAATTGCATTATCATGTTTTATTTCAAAAACATTGAACTAATAGCCAATTTTAGTTCTGTTTGTTACCTGGACCAAAAACCATGAGTTCAGAAGCTAAAAATAAAATGGAATAATCATGTTAATTTGGGGCTATTATATGAAAATTAAATCTTTTTCTACTACTAATATAATAGTAGTTCTTTTTGTTTGTTTAACCACATAGAGGTAAGAAGAAGAAAACAATAAAATGCACCACAATCTCCAGTCAGAACTCCTGTGGTCATTTTTTCTGTTTTTCTGTTTGTAAGATTAGAAAGTTTAAACAGGACAGAAAGGTGCAAAATGTAAATTCTCACATCTCTAAAAGTAACCACCGTAAACAATTTCTTATGATTCCCTCTGTGAGTAAGAAGAAAAACACAGCCAAATATATCTAATTTTCCAAATAAATTTGATTTTGAAATATAACTGATCGCACAAACACAGTTTTTCACCTTGCTTTTAAAATTTAACATGTCTTGCAGATTTTCCTCTGTCAGTACATGTAAATCTGACTTTTTTTTCTTAAGGTAGTTGCATATTATTCTTATGTGCTAATTTAACTAGTTCTCTGCAATGGGCACTTCGGTCTTTGAGTTTTTTTGTTGTTATAATTGAACAGTATTCTTGTTATGTTATATATAGATGAGCTTTTGTGAGTAGACTCTTAGCAGTGGGATTGATGATGGTAAAAGGTATTAAAAATTTTGTTAGATGTTGTTTCCCCCACCTACCCAAGATACTGTTGATGAGCCTGTTTCCTCACACTCTTGCCCAGACTAACAGGTAGCTGACTTTTTTGTCTCTTCCAATCTGATGAGGAAAATGGCATCTCCTAGTTTAATTTGCATTTCTTTACTGAGGAATGAGGCAGAAAGTCGTTTTTTTAATTTTGCTGGTCATTTGTGTTGTTTTTTTAGTAAACTATATGTTTATATCCTTTGCCTCTTTTTCAATTTTTTTTTCTTATCGTATGAGTTCTTTAAAGAAGGGGGGAAAAGATGAAATCAGCCCTTTATATGCCTTATGTGTTACAGATATTTTTCCAGTCTGTTATTACTTTGTCTGCTTTGTTTCTGGAACCTTACTTAATTTCTGATTTTTATGTAGTCAAACTTACCCTTAGTGGCATCTGTAAATGTTCACCTTGTCAGTGAGACTCTACCTACTACAATAGAATTTTAGCCTAGACCTATTTAGATTTGCCTGTAATTTTTAATGAAATTTACCATAGAGTCTGAGATAGTTACTTACTAATACCAGAAAATATTGATGTCATATGTGTAATATTATCATACTATATATATGACAGTGTCTTTTTCTTTATGTAGATCAAGCTTCTGAAATTCAGGTGACAATGATGCTCACTGAAAGTTGTAAGCTACGAGGTCTTCATCACAGGTGAGAGGAGAAACCACCCAGCATTTAAGTGTTAAGCATGGTAGCCTTGTATGCTACATTTTTAAGAGTGTTGTAATGTGCTCTTAATAGAAAGCGTTTCTGGAATAGCTTAATTTATTTTTTCCTGAATATAAAAGTGAAATGCATGCTCATTGCACAAAATTTAAAAACACAGTAAAATATAGAGAAGAGTATGTAAGCCCACATCTGGATAATTATAGCTGAGCGTTCAGGAAAGAGTTTATATTTATGTGCATCTTTCCCTTTAAAAAAAGTAGGATAATGATACACATATGCTAAAAAATATTTGTTATGAAATGTTGAACATGTAGAGTACCAAAGAAAAGAAGAGTAAACACCAGTAAGCCCACCTCCTGAATTCATCGGTGGTTAACATTTGCCATTTTTGCTGTGCATGTTTATGTATCTATCATCTATTTAGGTAGATATAGATAGATATTTGCAAGTGTGGAAATATTTTAAACTAAATTGGATATCTCAGCACTTTAAATGCATTTCCAGCATGCATTTTCCAAAAAGTTGAGGACATTTTTCTGTGTAATCACAACACCATTATCTTTAACAAGGTTAACACACTTCTTGATATGGCAAAACAATGTATCTAACTTTTCGTGTAACTATAAATTCACATCCACATTTAAAAAGACTACACAGTAGTTCATTGAATGGATGCACCACATTTTATTTAACCAGTCTCTTATCATTAGTTTGCAGTATGATTCTTAAAAAATACTTACAGTTCTGTATATGAAGAACTTTTTTTAAAAGCTTTATATCAGTCCTTTTCACAGAGCTATAACAAGAGATTCTATCTTCTGAGCCATAAAGGGCATAATTATAGTATCACAATGTGCAGTATCAATGTTTGGGCAAGATTTTTGTTGTTGTTTTAAAGCACTATACAGAGTCAGCTTAATTTGTGTGCCTACTGAAAATTTGATCACATATATTTAAAAAATGGAATGGTGACCATCATTGTTGGAAGATATTTATGGACTTTGGGAAAAAAAAGATAGAAAGTGATGTGTGCAAAAGGCATTATGCATTGTAATTTCTGTGTACTTTGAGCAGTTACTTGAGTTCTGCCAAAAAATAAGATGACTAGGCAGAGTTTTATTTTTGAATTTTATTTATACTTTGGTTCATAGTCAAAAGAATTTGAGAACCTAAAAAGAAGGCAGCTATAGTAAGATCAGTAAAATGGTAATGAAAATGAAATTGAGTTTTTTGGCATTGTGATGGTGGAAAAGAAGACAAATAAGCCAACATTAAGGAGACAATTATTTTTACTGTGATTGAACATAAAACAGCTCTTAGCTTCTGGGCAAGCAAGGCTGAAGGAAACATTAAAGTTTGATACATCTCAGTATTAGAAGGGAAGGAAATGTACATGTTTCTTGGAGAGAAAACTTTCTGGTTTCACATTCTGAGACAGATGTCATTAGCTTTATCATATACTTGGGACATTGATTAAGATAATGAACAGATATACTTTTTAGTTTCATTGAAAATAAAAAAGCCAGAGACCTTTGAAAAAAATTGACCACACAGTAATGAGGGACTAAAGATGTCCTTCTGAAGGGTTAAAGTCATGTGATTTAAGAATGTTACCTTCCATTGACCTGATTCACTGATTCATTCCAAGAATAGAACTCATTTGCAGAGGAATGGATAGATAACTTACCCTTTAGACTATATTTTCTAAAAAAAAAAAAAACACATTTTGTTTCCTCTGAGTAACAAAGCAAGAACTGGGTAATGATCAATTGGGAATGTCCTTTTTGACAGTGTTGGGAGTACTTGATTTATTATGCTGACCCTAGCGGGAAGAACCAGAGTGTTTAATACTAGTATGTAATGTTAACCTAGTACTTAGGTACTTAGCTAGTATTCTTACCTTGATGAAAGGTCTATACCACATCAGCACAGAAGTGGGTGGCAGGGATAAATACAGACAAAGCCAGGAGATTTCTCAAAAAGCAGTTTTATATCCACAGTAGCCCAGAGGTGCTTTGGCTGAAAAATGTTCAGAGCAAGCATTTGCAGTATTTTCTCAGGCAGCTTTAAGCTATAGGATTTTCCAGCATCCAACTAGGATGAATTAGTAGCCCCAGGATACCCTTAGGTGGTAGAATGGGATGACTTACTGAATTAGGGTTATTTGTTACTGTACATTCAGTGATTAGGGAATGTCTTCTAAAGGCAGGTTATGGTTTGATCCTGGTTAGTTGTTCTTCCTCATCATAAAGTGATACCAGGACTTCTGGTTTTAATTGAGCAAAACACATTGTCAATATGTAGAAAGTATATGGTTCTTTCTACTCACTGTAGCAATTTATTTCATTTTTAAGGGGACTAGGGCCTATGACACATTTCTTTTGACCCCTGATGGCTAGACTGTTCATGGCTCTGTGTATGCATACGTTCTCATTCATTAAGTGCCCATTTTGCACTTAGAACACTGCTAGGCATGAGGGTTAAAAATGAAATAATGATCTTCAGTGATCATATTATAGAATTTATCAAGCAAACTCAGTACACTCAGCAAGAAATGATACCTGGTTTCTGATTTTACCTTTTTTAAAAAACTAGTTTTGGTATGTAATTCATCATGTTTACTTCATGTTTTAACATTCCATGATTAAGAGTTTTAAAGTGTTGAAATATTTTAAAGCATCTTGAAATTCTTTCTTTTCATTCCTTTTTCCACTGGAATTTTTGAGAATAATATTTATTATAATTTAAAATAGCTGTATAAATAAAAGATAGCTGTCGATCTATTTAAATTCCATCAGACATGCTTTATAAAAAGTACTCAAGCTATTTCTGCTTGTAGTTTGACTCTCCATTGGCCCCAGGGTGCCTGATGACGGGCACTTTGCTGAATGCCTCATGGCTCTCACTCTGCAGGCACGCTCGGCAAGACTGAGAACTGGACCAGTTCCTGCCTCAAGTCCCTGCAGAACCTGCCTTTCCTCTATAGCACCTGCTTCTGCCTCATCCACTCTTCTTATAGATCCCAGATCTTCCTCTTTATCTTCCTTTCCTTTATAAACTGGGCAGAATGAAGAGCAGCCATTTGTTCTTGGAAACATTTTCATGCAGCTTGTTACTTCTCCCAGAGGGCTTTTAATCCTCTGGTGATAGAATAAATGATTTGATCTCATCCAGCAAACTTCCTGTGTTTGGGTCAGATTCCTTTAACTTTGCTCAGTGAATTTCAGTCATGAGGAAAGGTGCAGAGAAATAATTTTGGGAGGGTTAAAGAGATTGGGCAGCTCTTCACATTACTCCTGAAATCATGGTAGGTTCAGTTAAACCTGAGTGCACACCTGCTGTAGTCATTTTTTCCCACTTTTATTGAGAAATAATTGACATACCTCACCGTATAAGTTTAAAACATACAGCATGATGGTTTGATTTACATATATTGTGAAATGATTACCATAGTAGGTTCAGCTAACATCCATCTTCTCATATAGATACAATAAAAGGGAAAGAAAGAAGAAAGAAAATTTTCCCCTTGTGATGAGAGCTCTTAGGATTTACTCTCTTACCCACTGTCCTGTATATCACACAGCAGTGTTAGCTGTAGTCGTCAGGTTGTACAGTAGTACATCCCTAGTACTTACTTATAACTGGAAGTTTGTACCTTTGACTGCCTTCCTCCAGTTCCCCCTCCCTCCATCCTCCTGCTGTAGTCATTTTAGTATGTGTGGGACTTGGTGTGAAAAGAGGCTCTGTCTTGCTCCCCTGGGAGGGAATGTCCAGTGATCCAGTGGAAAACACAAGATTTTTAGAATCAGATGAAGATTTGAATTTTTTCCTCTATGTGCTTGCTGTTTGTCCTTGGCAGATTACCTTACCCCTTACCCCCTTCATGGATTCCCTCGCCTGTAAAGTGGGACTAATCATCACTGCCACTCTTGGGCTGTAATGCAAGCAGAAGCCTTACAGAGAACTTGCCGCATACAGGTTTACTGACCTCTGAGTCCTCATTTTCCCGGCTCCTCAGGGTCAGTGCTTTCCCTGTTAGTAACTCCTGCACAGCAGGAGGGGGGCCCACAGCTTTCACTTCTGCACTGTTAGGCCAGAATTGTGTGACTGTGGTTTTAAAAGAGATACATGCTCAATTGAGACAATTTAGGAAATACAGAAAAGCAAGGTAGAAATGATCTAAAGTCTCACAACTCAAAAACAACACCTCTTGGCATACTTCTGTGCTGAGTTGTATTTGCCACCATATTTGTAATTTTCCTGCAAACATATGTGAATTTTGTATCTTGCTTTCCTATAAGTAAGCTTTTACTCATATTCTTGTAACATCCCTTTGTGAGTATTTAATTGTTATATACTATCCTATTATTTGGCTGTACTTCCTTACTTTTGGACAATCTTGTTGTTTGCAGCTTTTACTAGTAATACTGCATTAACTATCCTTGTTCATATAGCTTTCATATGTTTAATAATACTTCCTTATTAATATCCTTAGAGGCAGAATTTTCCAAGGAGGAGGGATGTTTTTCAGGTTGTTGTTTGGTGTTACTTATCAAATATTTATTAAATGCTTATTTCTGTGGCACAGAATACAAAAGCATTGGGTGTAAAAAAGGAGTTCACTTTAGTTTTTGCCATCTAGGAATTTTCAGCTTAGTGGGGGAAATGAGGTAATTATGTAAAAAGTTACATAGCCTTGGGAAAAATTAACAGTTATTTCCAGGTACCAGTGGAAGAGGTGTCATTAGGCAACAGGATGAAAGTATTTATGTGCCATGGAGATTTTAAAAAGAACAAGATTTTTTTTTTTTACTGCGTGCTTGGCCTTATTTGTATATCACAGCAACATTGTATGGCTGGTGGGATCCCCATGTTAAGAGGTGTGGAAACTAAGGCCAAGAGAGATGGTCATACAGACAGTAAATGGTAAATTTAGGATTTAGAAATCCCATGTGACCTGCTAAGAACTTCTTGGCTTTTTGTGACAGTTTCAAGCTCTTGATTATCATATTGTTTTCTGCAGACTTGCATTGGGGCCCTTTTTTTTTAAATTTTTTTTTTAAGCGTGATAATGAACCAAATGGGCTGTTATCATATGCTCATGATCAAGTCATTTTTTAGGTCCCTTTGATTACCCTTTAGAGTAGAGATGTAGTGTGGCTAGAGTGTCTTAAGAGAATCTGGTCCACAGGAAACAACTTCTGAGTTTATAATTTTTCCCTATCAAGAAAGTGGATATGTGGAAAACATTAAAGTCTAGTCTAAAAGAGCATTTATAATTTTACATTTTTAAAGGTTATATGTTTTTAAGTAAATTTGAGATTTTCTTGTTTTGTTTTAGGTCATCTTTATTTTATTACTCTTTATTAAAAATAACCCCCTGAAGTTTCAGATTTCACTTGTGTTTCTCCTGATTTCTTATTTTTTTATAGAAATCTTCTTCCTATTACCCATGTCTGTATAGAAGAAGGAGAAAAGCCCATGGTGATATTGCCTTACATGAATTGGGGGAATCTTAAATTGTTTTTACGGCAGTGCAAATTAGTAGAGGCCAATAACCCACAGGTGAGAAATATTTGCCCAAATACCAATTATTTACCAGTAGCTTCTAATAATATCTTTGAGGGTAGATGTTAACATTCCTATATATAAACTGTTTAGAAGTCTGTAAAAAGAAACTCAAGTTGAACCAGAAGATATTGCTAACCTGTTGATTTAGAGGGAGATGGTTTGTGATTCCTGTCTTGAGGCTTACACTCTGCCGATGCTGAAGGTTTTCCGTGTATAACCATTGTGTATTATTCATAATCACCTCAAACCCTCTGTGACACCATCTCAGTCATTTTCCTCATAACTCTTTGAAGGTACTTGTACTAGATCTCCCTTCTAGGAATGGAAATAGACCTTACAGAGCCATTTGGTCCATGTTGTACAAAAAAAATAAAAAACCTGGTGGTAGCTGGAGGTGTAGATTGTGGGTGATAATTTGGTAGCCAGGGTTTCCAGCAAGTGGTTGGCAGCCATAGCCCACCAGCATCACCTGGGGAAGAGTTTCATTCCTCAACCTACAGTCCTGGCACACTAGCTCTAGAGGAGCACATCAGAGAGAGCTGTAAACTAGCATTAGTTTGAAAATGGTCCCCGGGCGATAACCTCCTAATAAAAGCTAAATATTGTAAAAGAAAAGAACAAGTTATTGAATAGTAAACATTTGAAATATTACCCTTAGAATTCAGCATCCATTGAACAGATGTTTATTGAGCTGCTACTGTATATGCTGGATGTTGGGGAGATACACCTAACAGATGAGAGTGAAGTAAATGGTAAATTACAGTACAGAATGATAAGGACTGTAGTAGGTATAAGTATAGGAAGCTATGGGAACATGTTCTTGGTCAAGAAGTAGCTTTTTAAAACTTAGTGTGTAGGTGTATTTTGGGATGGAGTAAGATTGTGGAATAAAATAACTACCATCAAAGTTTTTGTGCTAACTGCAAACATTGTCATCTTCTGTTACCACAGGCAATTTCTCAACAAGACCTGGTCCACATGGCTATTCAGATTGCCTGTGGAATGAGCTATCTGGCCAGAAGGGAAGTTATCCACAAAGACCTGGCTGCTAGGAACTGTGTGTAGGTGCCATGAGCTTGTCACTGTCATTTGATATTTAGTGTTCCCTGAATTTGGGTTCTCTCCAGGAGTCACAGTGGGAACTGTGTTGTATTTATGAGTGATTGTGGCCCATATTTTTTCAGTATTCAATTGTATTTGATGTTCATGTCTACTTTTCAGCATTGATGACACACTTCAAGTTAAGATCACAGACAATGCCCTCTCCAGAGACTTGTTCCCTATGGACTATCATTGTCTGGGGGACAACGAAAACAGGCCGGTTCGGTGGATGGCTCTTGAAAGTCTGGTTAATAACGAGTTCTCCAGTGCTAGTGATGTGGTAAGTGCTGGGATCCCCAGATATCAGCAGAATGGAGGAGGCTCCAAATGCTTTTAAAATGTTTTTCAACTTTTTAAATCTGATAACTGTTCCCCAAAATTTTTTGTTCAGAAAGCAAGCATAGTTAGCTTTCTAACTGTCAGCTAGTTTGTGGAGATAAGCTGTGACCCAAACCATGGCCCATCACTGTGTGTAATCTCATTTCATCCTCATGATAACCTGTGAGGGGGCTATTAACACTATGAGATAGGTAGACACTATCCCAGTTTTAAAGGTGATGATACTGAAGTTAGGTTTTTTAAGTCTCAGAATGACCAGGTGGCTGTCAGATAGTAAAGATTAATTGTTTTCTTTTTTTCAAACGACCTCTTCCAAGTTTTATGGCCTGTGTAACTTACAGTTCCCCAGATGTCACTCTCTTCCTTTTTGTCAGTTTCTGGGTGGTTCTGTGTATTCAAGCAGATAATATAGTGGGATCCTTTAAACTTAGTGTTGTATAGTTTCAGAAGCCACAGTTACTCGTGTGTATTTTGTAGGCATTTTAATTGTTTTTAATTTCTGCCACTTTTTAGTTTTGATTTGGAAAATTAATTTATTTCCCTATCTCTTGCTTAATGCACGTTATTATTATAGTGGAACATTTAGAGATTAGGTAAAACTTCTGCTTATAAGGTCCCCCTGTATCACTCAATATCTGTTAGTGTTACATGTACAATTTTATAGAATAGTTTGCTTCAAAGTTTCAGCTATAAAAATTGGGCTTACCATATCATTATATCTTGTGTCTCAGTGATATATTTTATTTATAATATAGGGTTTCCCTTTTACTAAGTTTGTGTGGGTTAAGGACTACTCTTTTAATACACAATTTCCCTCAGTGTATTAGTGTCCTGTGGCTGCTGTAACAGATTGCAACAACCTTGGTGGTAAAACAGCAGAGGCTTATTCTCTCACAGTTGAATTCTGGAAGCCACATGTTTGAAATCAGGGTGTAGGCAGGGCCGTGCTCCATCCAGAGACCTTAAGGGAGAAACCATCCTTGCCTCTCCCAGCTTCTGGTGGCTCTTGGCACTCCTTGGCTTGTGGCTGCATCTCTCTGCTTCATGTTCATATCACCTTCTCCTCCGTGTGTCTGTCTCTCGAAACTCCCTCTACCTCTCTCTTACAGTGATACATATGATTGCATTTAGGATTTATCTCATAATCCAGGATATGTTTCTACTCTCAAGGTCCTTAACTTAATCACATCTTTTGTCATATAAGGTAGTATCTATAGGTTTCAGGGATTAGAATGTGGACATATCTTTGGGTCCACCATTCAATCCACTACACTCAGTAATTGAAATTACCTAAGATTTCCTTATTGAAAAACTAATCTTCCAATTTAAAATCCTTGAAATAATTTGTTAAGGGAGGAACCCTCTCTTGTTATTATAGTCTTTTAATTTAAATTTTTTTTTCTTTCTCAGGAGCTAGGTTAGCTATTTGATATATTGTACCTTTCTGCATACCAAGTGTTTTCATGAAATTTGCTCACTTGATGTGAATGAACAAGTTACATATATGGTTTTTAAACTTTTTTCCTGTAAGTGAAGGTCTTTCATTATGCATATCTTCAAAATACTTTGTTTTAACTTAATTTAAAATCAACTACTCTCTGAAAAGAAAAAAAAAAGCTTATCTGACACTTGTGAGATGGGCAGAATAGATATGAGTGATGATGTGAAGGATGTTTTCTGCTTTATGGAGAAGCTGCAAAGGTTAATAGTGGATGGAAACTTGTTGCCACAGTCTTTCCCAGCCAGAGGCATGGGGCCTTTTGGAGAGTGGGTGGAGGTGGGAGGAATAATTCCTGATCTTAGACACAGAGCCCTGAGGGTTCAGCTTGTATAGCAGTGGGAAACTAGGCCTAGTCTGTTCTTCTAGAGCTGTGATAATAAGATAAAACTTCTCTAACATTAATGTCAAGAAGTTAAAATTCCAAGTAAAGCAATACAACTAGGCCAAGCAACTTACATAGTTCTCATAGTTACCTAAAGAGAACCTGGACTTCTTTTGGGGGAAGGAGGGGTTGCTTTTTTTGTTTTTGATGTTTATTTTTCTCAAATGATGTTTAAAAAAAAGGAAAGCAGAGCTTGATTTAGGCTAGCAGACAGCTGCTGTATTGAATGACAGTAAGGACCAGTTATACTCAGGTGCTTGTTTTTCAGGTTGCCAAATCTTTATTCAGAAGTTCTGAATTGTAGGTGGGATTCTTTACCAGTTTCTACATTAATAAGCAAAGCTGTTTTCATGGGGAAAAAAACTGAGTTTAACTGGTTTTAGAACATAGTTCTAAAACATAATATCAGTTGAATTAGAGCTACATGGTTTTCAAATCCACCCCTTTAGTAGAAAAGCCTGCATCTGAACATTTTTGAATGCAGAAAAGTAAAAGAAACTTTCCTCACGTCTTCTTTGAAAATATCATTCCATATTTGATTTAAAAGATTAATTCACTCATCTCTTTGGAATTAATATTCTTTTTAATGGTTGATTTTAAAATTTTATGATTTTATTACTCACTGAAATATAGCATAGTTGCCTTAACAGAAATGAGGTGGCAGTTGTGGTGAACCCAAAACTAGTCTAACGGGCAGGAAATAGAAGATATTTCTTAGATGGCAGTCTATAATACAAAGATGCCATGTAACTTCAAGGAGATTGGGAATTGTTTGATTATTCTCTTAGAAAAAGGAATATTGATAAGTAATATTTCAGAGGGGTATGCAGGATGGCCAGTAGTACTGTTAGCTTGCACAGTGGAAGCCCCCAAAATATGCATGCTTAATTTAATGTATTTGCCTATTTCTATGTAAGTATTCCGTTGTGTATTTAAGCAGTAATAGGAAATTTTTTTAGGAATTATTTTTTATAACACTTAATGATCGCATATTTCACAGGAACTCCAGAGTGAAAATTAGATGATACACTTCAACTAATGAGACTGTAGTTAATAATACATTTCTAAGCAATGTGATCTACATCTCTTCAGCTGGGTACACTGTGCTGTATTAGCTGGTAAAGTCCATGTGGAGGATATATGGCTTGGTTAAGCAAATATTTCAAAATCATACTTAGAATTAGTTATTCTTACAATTATGATATTTTACAAATTTTGCAACAGTTCACATATTTTGTGTAAGAACTTGCCTTAACAGGAGAATTACTTTAAAATCATCACCACTTTTAGCATGTCTTGGCATAAACTTACTTGAAATGTCTGTGTGACCCAAGTTCTTCTGAGCTGTACTTAGAATGTGATGGTGAGAATACCCACATTGATTTACGTTTAACATGGTCAACTCCTAAAATGTTCAGATTTTTCTTCTTTAGATTCTTATAAATTCATTTCCTTTAAAATGTATTTTTCCCCTAAATATCTTTTGCCTTGGATAATTGAGATTGAAAGGAATGGGAATACTGTTCTGTTTCCTATGACTGTGATGGAGCTATTTAGTGTAAAAATCCTGCCTTTCTGTTTTGTGGGATTGAGTATTTTTTGAATTCTTATGTTGAAGCACACATGTTAAATTGCTTTTTAACATTTGTATTGAAATGTGTATACATAATCATTATGCTGTGTTTCCACTTTTCCTTTATGGATTAAGTTGGGGTTTTAAAAAGCTACATTTAATATTCTACTTTTGGGCTGTAAAACTTCATTCAGAGTCAAATGCAAAATAAGTAATGTAACCCCATTCCCCCCAGAATATCTACACATGTAAAATACATATTTTAGCTATTAATGTAGCATCTAACAAATGATATTACTGCCTTGGAGGGAACATTTTCTCTGCCCTTTAAAAGACCCTTAACATTTTTGCATTCCTTTATAGTTAAAAATTCTCCCTGATTTATTTGGAAATACATTAATGTTTTCTGTCTTAAAAATAATACATTGCATTTCTGGGTTGTGTTTTAACAGTTTTTACTGGAAGGATTCAATATTTTACTGTGTCAAGATTATTATAATGTTAATATCAGCTTTTAACTGTTGAACTTAGGAAACATGCTTAACCAGATTTGACTAGTTATAAATCTCTAATATTATTCTAAGATATGACATCATCATAGCCATTATTAAGAATTTCTGGATATTGTTTTTATTCTGTTTTCATGAGATGTGGTACTGCCATAGATCTTTTTTGGTGACTTTCTTTTCCTTTATTTGAAAATAGATTTCTTGATTTATGTCTTTGAATTATTTAGCTAGTTATAGTAGCTAACATAATTCTGTAAGAGGCTACCTTCTGTTAAGAGACTGAATGCAATCAGGAATACACAATTAAAAGTTTTTTCTAGGTGGTTTTCTTGCCTTATGGTATTACATGGTGTTTACAAAGCATTTTCTTGGGAAAAAATCAAGTCAAGGAAATGATTTCCATGTTAGTCTTATCAGCGTGGTTTATGGCAATGAGGAGATCCTTTAAGGTATACGAACAGTTTTTAGGGTACAGGGCATATGAAAGTATGTTCCTTGACATATTTCTTTTGTGAGCATTAGAGAATATCTCCAGAAGAAGGAGAGAAATCTGTAGTTATGCAGATACTCTGTTTGCTGCAGAGTGCTTCTTATTGCTCCTCTTTGCGCAGTGCCATGGAAAGTCACTGCCACAACCCTGAACAGACTTGCGCAGGAGAAACTCACATTCATAATATGCCCATGAAGAGTGGTCTTCTGAACTACTGTGGTATCAGAGAGAGCTATAGTTTTCAGAGAATGCTTATTATTTTTAAAAGAGTAGAAAACTTTCTATTTTACTCTATTTCTTCATTATTAATTTTAGAATAATACTTAGAGTCCCATTATTTAATTTGTTTCCATTATGGTTGCACATTTTACACATCAACAATCTTAGACTTACTATTTAAATATTCATGTTAAGATGAATTGATTAAAAGACATTAGAAAAAAGCTGGAGGGGTGAAAAAAATCATTCAGACATTACTTTAGGAAATAAAGATTTAAAGTTTAACATTATTAACATTAAGAAAATATTGTTTAGTTTTATGAAATAGTCCTAATATTTCCTGGGAATGAGGAATAAATGGATTTACTTTAGGAACAGTTAATATATTTTCAGAGTGACCAGTTCCTGTCTTGTGATCAAGTAGTTGCACTCAATTTATTTTCTGTATTTGGCTCTCCTTGAGAATAGATATTTTCCTTAAGAGATCTTGTGAACATATCCTTCCTTTCCTTCCCTGCCTTGTCCTTATCATTCTGTTTAATATCCCCTTCAAATAGCCCGTCTTCTGATAGAGCAATGTCTAAGCATCTGATACAGTGGAGGAAAGTACCATATATAGCAGTTATGTGTGATGGCTTGGTAGGCATCCAATATTAGATCCTAGGACAGATTTGGTCTCTTTTCAGTCATGTAGGATACTCTGTGCCTAAAGATTGCAGATGTTTGAAGTCGAGTTAGCAACATGTACTAAATTCGATACCTGATGCAGTCAAAATGCACTTTCTGTATAGTCATTGTACACTTGGGTACATTTGTTTACCTGGAATAGAAAAGTATTAGCCACAGTGATAAGTATAAAGGATTATTAAGATTTTTAGGTGATAGTTTACACTGAAGAATTGTTTAAAAGTACCCTTTAAAGGTCACTTGTGTAAATTTATTAATTGGATCCTGTCCCCTGGCCCTTGCCTCCACTCAGTGTGCCAGGGGCCTGGCCCACCACTGTGCATCCAGTAAAGCTTTTTTAAAGTAACATAATTCTATAGATATATATTTCCAGTGTGGTTATTGGAAAGCCCTGGAAAATATGTGTCTGAAAAATTAAAATTCATAGAATAGTATAGCTTCAAAAATTGGATATTCAGAAAGGGGTATATACTAATGAAGCTTGTACCTCGAGTACGGCATAGTGTTAGTTTTGGAAACTTGTGAAAATTGTTTAGTTAATGTTATTGAAAGTCGATTGAACTCAAGCTTCTACTGCTTGGAATGTTACTCCATGATATTTTGATCTTCAGAGTGAACTCTTAATTAAAGGAATTGGTAAAGAGAAATCCAAACTCCTTCGCCTTGGTTTTCAGAACTTCTGTTCCTTATCTTCTTGTTTCAGTTTTATATTTTCTACTGTACATTTCCTTATATTCTGCATTTCAGCCAATCCAGAATTCCTGCTGAGTCCAAACTCACCAGGTGTTTCTATGCCATTTAATTTGATCATCTTTGGATCCCAGAGAATTGTATCTACTTAATGACACCCATAAAGAATTCTTTATCTACCTAATAATGGCACCTGTCACACGCTGCCTTATATTTTCTGGCACAAGTCATTTTTCCCAGAACAGGCAGTGGGGAACTCTGACTTAATTATTTTCCTTTAGAAGGTTTTCCATATTTACAGAATTAAAGTTGTGTGTGGGTGTGTGCGCGCGCGCGCGCACGCGTAGCAGTGTTAATCTTATCCTTAGAGATCTGTGTACTTGACTGTGTAAAAGAATCTTGGAGGGCCTCACACTGTCCTCTTCTCCCCTCTGTTTCCATGTTGAATCCTCATTTTTCTCCTTGTCTCACTCCTACAGACTTCAATTCAGAGATCCCATGTGTTCTTTTGACTACAGTTGTTATTTATGAGTAAATGATTTATTAATTGACCTTTGTGGCCTAAGGTCTCCCTCTTAAGTATTAGATATATTGCATAGATACCTACTCTGCTTTTGTGCCCAGGGCCCATGTTTCTGAAAACATAAGTGCAATCTTTGCACTGTAAAGATGCAACACAATTGAGGACAACAGGTAGACTGTCTGGTTTGAGGGGAAAACATGATTGATTTGCTATGGGGCATGTTGAGTTCAGGATACTGGTGGGTGGAATGTAGGTCTGGAATTCTGGACAGACATAAAGGCAGGATATTAGAAATTGTGCATCAGCTTCGTAAAAGTGTGTGATTGAATAAATGAGAGAGTTTGTTGATCTCAGAGGTAGCGAATATAAAGAGAGAAGAAAGCCAAGAGAAAATGTAGGGAATGTTTACTTTAGTTAGTGAGAAAGGAAAGGTGAACAATGAATAAAACAGAAAAGTAAGAAGAGAATCCAGAGATTGCTGTGTCTTAGAAACCAAGGAAGGAAATAGTTTTAAGGAGAGTCTCGTCTCTAAACATATCTGCGGTAGTCAGAAAGGATGAGGAAATCTTTGAGGGCTTTTGAACAGTCAGGTTTAGTAAATCATTAAAGATGGATACGATTATTAAGGGCTCTGTGGGAGGTGAGAAAGTGGAGACAATAAATAGATTACACTTTGAAGAAGTTTAGCTTTGAAAAAGCGTGGAAGGATTGTAGCTTGATGGGATGGCAGGATCAAGAGAGGTTTTATTGTGTTATTGTTGTGTTTTATTTTATTGGGTTTGTTTGGTGTGGCTTTTAGGCAGGGAAGCAATGGGGAGAAAGAGATGGACTTGTGATTATTGGAGGGGAGGTCCAAGAGATGATAGGTGAACGGGCTCAGAAGCCCACATAAAGGTATAGTTTGGCATAGGAGGAGGTATACCTCTTGTCTGAGATGGGAATAAAGCAAGAGATAGGAGAGAGAAGGTAAGAAAATTCTTGAAGAAGGATCTCTCATTGACCTGTGGGACAACTTCAGGTTGCTGAATATAGTTGTAATCAGGGTCCACAAAAGCATGCATTGGAGATGCGGGGCAGTGGGGGACTAAAAAAATAATGAAGAAATAACTGAAATGTTTCCAAATTTGATTAAAACTATAAATCCACAGATCTAAGAGCTCAACAAATCCCAAACACAATAAGCACGAAGAAACTAATTCATTACACATTATAATCAAATTGTGCAAAACTAGCGATAAAGAGAAAATCTTAAAAGCAGCCATAGGGCTCCCCTGGTGGCGCAGTGGTTGAGAGTCCAGTCTGCCTGCCGATGCAGGGGACACGGGTTCGTGCCCCAGTCCAGGAGGATACCACATGCCGCGGAGCGGCTGGGCCTGTGAGCCATGTCCGCTGAGCCTGCGCGTCCGGAGCCTGTGCTCCGCAACGGGAGAGGCCACAACAGTGAGAGGCCCGCGTACCGCAAAAAAAGAAAAAAGAAAAAAAAAAAAGCAGCCATTAAAAAAAGAATGTTAATATACAGAGGAACCAGGAAAATTTCTCATTGGAAGCCATGCAAGGGAGAAGACAGTGAAGCAACATCTTTAACATCTACTGTAAGAAAAAACTTATGTAGAATTTTATACCCAGATAAAATATCTTTCAAAAACTGAAGGGGAAATAAAGACATTTCCAGAAATAGAAAAGCTGAAAGAATTCATAACTAGCAGATGCGCCTATAAGAAATGTTAAAGGAAGTCCTTTAGGAACCAGTAATACCAGATGGAAATATGGGTCTGACAAAGGAACAGAGAGTACCAGAAATGGTAACTGCATGGGTAAATGTATAGTTTTTTTTTTCTCATTACTTAAATCCTTTAAAAAGATAATTGAACATATTTTTATGCCCCTTGTGTAGTAATTGGTAAAACAGACAGAAAATCAGTAAGGATATAGATTTGAATGACAGTACCAACCAACTTGATCTAGTTAACAGTTATAGAACACACTATTCAACAACAGCAAAATGCATATCTGCAGGTTCACGTGGAATATTTACTAAGGTAAACCACATTCTGGATCATAAGTCAATAAATTTAAAAGGATTTAATTCACACAAAGTAGGGTTTTGTGAACACAATGGAATTAAATTAGAAATCAAAAATAGGAATCTAGGACTTCCCTGCTGGCAGAGTGGTTAAGAATCCGCCTGCCAATGCAGGGGACACGGGTTCAATCCCTGGTCCGGGAAGATCCCACATGCCACGGAGCAGCTAAGCCTGTGTGCCACAACTACTGAGCCTGTGCTCTAGAGCCCATGAGCCACAACTACTGAAGCCCGTGCTCTGCAACAAGAGAAGCCACCACAGTGAGAAGCCCGCACACCACAATGAAGAGTAGCCCCCACTCACCACAACTAGAGAAAGCCCGCAACAAAGACCCAATGCACTCAAAAATAAAAATAAATTAAAAAAACAACAACAACAAAAAGGAATCTAGAAAATCCTCAAATATTTAGAAACTAAATAATACACATTCAGATAACCCATGTGTCAAGGAAGTAATCAAAAGGGAAATTATAAAGTACTTAGAATTGAATGAAAGTAAAAACACATTTCAAAATTTTGGGGATGCTGCTCAAGGGCGACATGTATACTATTAAACATCAATATTAGAAAAGAAGAAAAGTCTCAAATTAGTGACCTTAGTTTTCACCTTAAGAAACTAGAACAAGAGCAGATTAAATCCCAAGTAAGTAGGTGAAAGGAAATAATAAAGATTAGATGGAAGTCAGTGAAATATGAAACAGAAAAACAGTAGAGAAAAATCAAGTGAAACCAATGCTTAACTCTGAGAATATCATTAATGATGAATCTTTTGCCAGACTAATCAGGAAAAAAGGAAGTTGCAAATTAACGATATAATGAATGAGAGAGATGATATCATTAAAGATTCTCACAGGTATTAATAGTAAGAGAATATTATGAACAGCTTTTTCCCAATAAATTTAGACACTTAGGTGAAATGGACAAATTCTTTGGAAGATAAGAATTTTCAAAGCTCCCTCAAGAAGTAGATAATCTGAATAACCATATAAAAATTGAATTTTTTTTTTTTTTGGCCTTGCTGCATGGCTTGTGGGATCTTAGTTCCCCAACCAGGGATTGAAGCCAGGCCCTCAGCAGTGAAAGTGTGGAGTCCTAACCACTGGACTGCCAGGTAATTCCCCCAAAATTTAATATTTAGTTAAAAACCTGCCCCAAAAGAAAATTTTAGGTCTAGATGAAACTCTAGGGCACTGCTGAATGCCTTCAAACATTTAAGGAAGAAATAATAAAAATTCTATACAATTTCAGAAGGTTGAGGAGAGAATACTTTCTAACTCATTCTGTGAAGTCACCATTACCTTGAAACTGATCTACAGATCATTATCATTCATGATCACAGATGCAAAAATTAAACAAGTTTAGAACCCATGAATATATTTAAAAATAATATTATGACCACGTAGGCTTTATCCCAAGAATACAAGCTTTTTCAATCATTTGAAATATCAAGCAGTGCAGTTTACTGTATTACATATTAAAGAAAAACCATATGATCATCTCAGTAGATGCAGAAAAAGTATTAGAAAAAAATCCAAAATTCATTTCTAGTAAAAATTCCTAGCAGTCTGATAAAGGGCATCTACAGAAAACAAAAGCAAAACCCTATAGCTATTATCATACGTAATGCTAAAAGGCTGAATTCTTTTTACCTAATAACAGTAACAACACAAGGGCACCCACTCTCATCAGTATTGTTCTCAAGGTTCTAGCCAGTGCACTAAGGCAAGAAAAGGAAATAAAAGGCAAGAAAATATTGCATAGGAAAAAGTAACTCTTTATTTGTGGGCAACTTGATCGTCTATGAAGAAAATCCAATGTGATATGCAAAATAGCTACTAGAACTAATAAATGAGTTTAGAAAGATTACAGGATATAAGATCAATGTACAAAAGTCAGTTGATTTCTACATACTAATAAAAATCAGAAATTAAAGTTTTTTAAAAACATAAAAGCATCATAAAATATGAAATTCTTAGGAATAAATATGACAAAAATTGTGAAAGACCTATATGATGAATGCTATGAAACACTGTTGAGAGAAATTAAAGCCCTACATAAGTGGAGGGGTGTACCTTGTTTGTTGGCCAGAAAACTCAATATTGAGATGTTAGTTCTCTCCAAGTTGACCTATAGATTCAACACATTTCTGCAGAAAATCTTTGCAGGCTTTTAATTTTTTTTTTTTTTGTAGAAGTTGACAGATTGATAAATTTGATATGGAAAGGCAAAGAACCATAGCCAAAACAGCTTTGAAAAAAGAAAGTTACGGGTCTGATTTCAAATTACAGTAATCAAGACAGTTGTGGTATTGGCATTAAGGTAGATAGGTAGATCAGTGGAACAGAATAGAGTATGTAAAATTTGACCCACATATATATGGACAACTAATTTGCAACAGAAGTGCAAAGGCAAGTCAATGGAGAAAGGATTCTCTTTTAAATAAATGGTCCTGGAGCAACTGGATATCCAGCTACAAAATAAATGAACTTCAATTTATACCTTGCTCCATGTACAAAAATTAACTCAAAATAAATCACAGACCTAAGTGCACAACCTAAAACTATAAAATTTCTAGAAGAGAATAATAGAAGAAAATCTTTGGAGCTTTGCCTTAAGCAAAGATTTCTTAGACAAGACACCACCAGATCTGTAAAAGAACAAATTAGACTTTATCAAAATTTGAAGCTTGTACTTTTTGAAATAGTGTTAAGAGAATGAGAAGACAAGTCACACTCAGAGGATATATTTGCAAATCATATATCTGGTAAAGGACATATTTGCAGAATATATAAAGAACTCTAAAAATTCAGTACAGGTATTCCCCACTTTTCAAAAGTTTGCTTTATGCCACTTCGCTTTTACAAAAGACCTATGTGAGTACCTGTTTTCACAAACCAAGAGAAATCCAAAGAAGATTTTTGGTTTTACAGAAAAAACAGGTGAAAAGCAAAAATAGCATTCAAGTGTTTGTTTTATAGCAGCCATTATAGAGGCATCTTGCACCCCAGGCAGTGAGAGTGGCCCCACCAAGCTCCTTCCCCAGACACTACACTCAGCATCTCAGCATCAAGCCACCATGGCTTTGAACTGTGCTTGTGAGCATCTGTGATTTATCTCGATTTATATTGTGCATGTGTTAGTAATATGTGTTCTAAAGTAATTGCTGCCTCACTTTATGTCATTTCTGTTTACGAAAGGTTTCATAGGAATGCTCTACTTTCAGATAGCAGGGGAAACCTGTAATAAAAAAGCAACCCAATATAAAAATGGGCAAAATATTTGAACAGACACTTCACCAGTGAAGATATATAAATGGCAAATAAACACATGAAAATATGATTAACATCATTAATCATTAGGGAAAATGCAAACTAAAACCACAACAAAATACCATTCCCCTCCCGTTATTATGGCTAAAATTGAAGACCGAAGTCTTTGCAAGGATATGGAAGAACAGTAGCTCTCTTATACTGCTGATGGTAATGTAATATGGTACATACACTTCGGAAACCAGTTTCGCAGTTTCTTTCTTTTTTTAAAGTATGAGATATTTTATCCTTAATAAATATTTTTAAATTTATTTATTTTTGGCTGCGTTGGGTCTTAGTTGTCGCACGCAGGATCTTCATTGTGGCCCATGGGCTTCTCTCTAGTTGTGGCACGAGGGCTCTTCCTTGCGGCACATGGGCTCTGAAGTTGTGGTGTGTGGGCTTTCTAGTTGAGGCCTGTGGGCTCAGCAGTTGGGACACGTGGGCATAGTTGCCCCATGGCATGTGGGATCTTAGTTCCCTGACCAGGGATCAAACCTGCATCCCCTGCATTGAAAAGCAGATTCCTAACCACTGGACCACCAGGGACCATTCCCAGCGTGGCAGTTTCTTAAAACGTTAAACATGTACATACCATATCCAGTCATTTTGCTCCTAGGTAAATGAAAGCATATGTCCTTACCAATACTTGGGCATAGATGTTCATAGCAGCCTTATTTTTAGTAGCTAAACCTGGAAATATTTCAATGTCCATCAACAGGTAAATGGGTAAACTGCTGTATTCATACAATGAACTACTGTTCAGCAGTGAAAAGGGATGAACTGTCGATATATCATGGATGACTCTCAGAATCATTATTCAGAGTGAAAGAAGCTAGACAAAATGTACAGTTTTAATAATTCCATTTATGTGAAATTCTAGAAAATGCAAACTAATGTTAGTGGCAGAGAGCAGATTAATGGTTATTTGGAGATAGTGGGGTGGTGGTGGGAGGACTGGGAGGAAAGGGTTAGAGCTGTAAGAATCTTTTGGAAGTGATGGATGTGTTCATTATCTTGATTGTGGCAGTTGTTTCAGAGGTGTATACATATGTGAGACTATATAAAATCGAACAGTTTATTGTATGTTGGCCATACTACAATAAAAATACATAAAAACTGTCTTCTGTCTTTGCTGTCTGACCACCACTGCTAACACATCTAAGACTAGTTCCTAAGTTTGCAGGATCTTAAGACCCAGCTAGGACTCTTAAAAATATTGAGTTCCAGGCCTCAGAATTACTAGGATGGGGCTAGGGAATCTGTAATTTTAACAAACACTCCAGGTGATTTTTCTTATTACCCAAGCTTGGAAAGCACTTGTCCCACATTAAGTTAATTCCACTTTGGTCATCTGAACCCATTTCCATATATGAGAAAGGGATGTTAGGTTTCTAGTGTTAACAGAAAGGCCTAGCCATAAAACACTTGATTATGCTTTTGCTGTGGTCAGATGAGATCATTTAGAATTGGACAAAATTTTTTTCTCATCATATGTAATATATTGAGGTCAGCCTGAAGTAACAGAATGGAAATCTCTGAATAGTCCCAACATTAGTGAACATTACATCAAAGAGTAAAAAAGAATTATTATATACTTTTTTAAAATAAATTTATTTTTAAATTTTCATTCATTTATTTTTGGCTGCGTTGAGTCTTTCGTTGCTGCGCACGGGCTTTCTCTAGTTGCGGCGAGCGGGGGGGCTACTCTTCGTTGCGGTGCGCGGGCTTCTCATTGTGGTGGCTTCTCTTGCTGCAGAGCAGGGGGGCTCTAGGTGCGCAGGCTCAGTAGTTGTGGCATGCGGGCTCTAGAGCACAGGCTCAGTAGTTGTGGTACACAGGCTAAGCTGCTCCACAGCATGTGGGATCTTCCTGGACCAGGATCGAACCCGTGTCCCCTGCATTGGCAGGCGGATTCTTAACCACTGCACCACCAGGGAAGTCCCGAGTATTATATACTTTTTGACAAGTCACATCTGTATATGTTGTTAGTGAAAAAAAATTTTTGTATCCTATATATTAAGAAGCTGTAAAATAACACAAGTTGGGAGAAGAGAAATAAGATGAATAGAAGAACACTGTTTTTCTCTACATGTTTTTTAAATGTATGTAGCAAGAGCCTTTTATATAAGTTTTATAAAACTCTGGAAAAAACAGGCTGACCTTCTCATTGCCCCCTTTCCAAAGACGTCAGACAAGAGGAAATTATAGAATAAGTCTGTCTAAATTTTAAATGGTTCAGTTATCAGAAGACTTTAGAGAGCAAGTTTTCCACAAATTATCCTTGTGCTATTTGGTCTTGATTTTTTTTAGAGGGTTGGTGAGCCAACATGTAATTAATCACTTTTTTTGGTTGTTGGCTTGTAAGGAAATGAAACTGCAACTTTCCCTTTGGCTTCATTGTTCTTTTTTTGGTGTTTCTTAGTGCTGCAATATGTAACATAAGAAACTTAGATGGGTGCTTAGTGATAATGTGGATACAACAATGTGAAAGAAGTATTTTTTTAAGGTCATCTTATATATTTTGTACTGTTATGGTACCTGTGTACACTCCAGGTCTCAGATACCACCAGCATTACTATGAAAGTCTTACAGTCGGAAGTTGTTAGAACATCCCTTGTCAGTGGATGGGGTTATTCATCAAGTGGCAGTATCCACTTCTCACCAATTCTCATTGTTTCTTCCTCCAAAATCTAGTTTGGATTGATTATTTCTTCCCCAAAGCTGCTACCACAATCAGTGAATAAGAACAGACCCATCTCATCTTGTTCATATAAGGGGTAGGAACACCCTTCCAACTAGCTTCACTTCTTTGGGCTCTGTTCCATCTGTGCAGTGAACTACCTTCCCTGTGGCAATTGGACACTATTTAATTTATTTATTTATTTTAAAAAAATTTATTTTATTTATTTTTTGGGTGCTTTATAAATAAATAAAGATTTTATTTATTCTTCATTGCTGCACGCAGGCTTTCTCTAGTTGCAGCCAGCGGGGGCTACTCTTTATTGAGGTGCGCGGGCTTCTCATTGCAGTGGCTTCTCTTGTTGCGGAGCACGGGCTCTAGGCAGGCGGGCTTCAGTAGTTGTGTCTCACGGGCTCTAGAGCGCAGGCTCAGTAGTTGTGGCGCACGGGCTTAGTTGCTCTGCGTCATGTGGGATCTTCTCAGACCAGGTCTCGAACCCGTGTCCCCTGCATTGGCAGGCGGATTCTTAACCACTGCGCCACCAGGGAAGCCCTGGACACTATTTTAAAAATTAAGCATTACAATGACTAATTACTGTCATTATTAAAAGCTCATATAAAGTTTAAAGACGAACACCTGTATGTCAGCAGGCACCTTCCTTTAACTTTTATTAATTTGAAATCGTTTTTCCATTTTTAAGCAGAATAGAAGATTCCCCTTAAACCAATAGGTTTAGGGAAATTCCAGTAGACTCTGTCTCTATGAAGATTTTAAAAATATACATTCTTCTGCATCTGATCCCTGTCTCTTCCCTCCTCCCAAAGCACAGACCTCAGGATGGCCATTGTTCTACCTTAATGGTAAACAATTAATAAAAAACATATTAAGTTCCAAAAAGCTAAACTCTTTGGTTTTGGTATTTAGGATAATGCTGGCCTAAAAATGAGTCGAGAAGTGTTCCATCCTCCCGTGTTTTCTAAAAGAGTTTGTGTAGGATTGTACTGTGGTTTGAATTGTGTTCCCCCAAAAGATAGTTTGAAGTTCTAACCCCTATACCTCAGAATGTGACCTTCTTTGGAAACAGGGTCATTAGAGATATAATGTTAAGATGAAGTCATAATTAAGGTAGACCTTAATCCAGTATGACTAATGTCATTATAAGAAGAGACACTGGCATGCAAGGGTAGAATGTTGTGTGAAAACAGAGGCAGAGATTGAAGTACTACAGCTGCAAACCAAGGAACACCAAGGATTGCTGGCAAAGCACCAGAAGGTAGGATTAGGCAAGGAAGGATTCTCCCCTGTGGGTTTCAGAGTGCGTGTAGCCCTGCCAACACCCTGATTTTGGACTTCTAGCCTCCAGAGCTGTGAGGCAAATTCCATTGTTTAAGTCACCCAGTTTGTGGTACTTTGTTATGGCAGCCCTAGGAAACTAACATTGTGTTAGGAAACTAATACTGTATTTTTTTTCTTTCAAGTTTGATAGAATTCATCCAGTGAAATTGGATGCAGAGTTTTCTTTGTGGAAAGATTTTAAATTATGAATTCAATTTCTCTAAGAAATATTGGGCTGTATAGATTTTCTGTTCTTGTATCTATTTTGGTAACTTGTATATATTAAGGAATTTTTTCATTTCATCTAAGTTATTGAATTTATTGGCATAATAAAGTTGAGTTGCTTATAATATTTTTTGATGTCTGTAGAATCTGTAATGATGTTTCCTCTTTTCTTCCTCATATTGGTTATTTGTGTCTTTTTATTTTCTTTCATCAGTCTGGCTTAGGGTTTCTCAACTGGGGGCAGTTTTGCACCCTCCCTCCTGGGGGTGTGGGGCATTTGGCAATATCTGGAGACATTTTCAGTTATTACAACTTGGGGCATCCAGTGGGTGGAGGCCAGGGATGCTGCTGCACTAAACATCCCGCCACGCACAAGACAGCCTCTCACAACAGAGACTCATCCAGTCCACAGTGTCACTGGTGCTGAAGTTGGGAAACCTGTTCTAGGGCTTACAGTGTACACCTTCTACTTTCGAATATTATGCCACTTCATGCTTAATATTAGCAGCTTACAATACAGTATTTCCACTCATCCCCTTCCATCCTTTATGCTATTATGGGCATTCATTTTACTTCCATTTATATTATAAACCCCACAGTGCCTGGGGTTTTGCTTTAAACAGTCTATTAGAGAAAATTTTAAATGAGGAAAAAATACCTAGTTGTTGTTCATATATTTTTAGCACTCTTCATTTTTTGTGTAGATCCAAATTCCCATTGGTGTTTTTCCTTTCCACATGAAGAACTGCTCTAACGTGTCTTGAAGTGTAGGTCTGCCAGTGACATATTCTCTCAGCTTTTGTTTGAAAAACTGTATTTTGTCTTCATTTTTCAAGTACATTTTGGCTTAGTATAGAATTCTTCATTGACAGTTTAAAAAAATATTCTAAGATATCATTCCATTGTTTCCTTATTTGTCTAGATTATAATAAGAAATAAAACTATTGTTCACAAATATAAGGCTTTAAAAAATCTGTATACTTTAGATAGTATTTCATTATTATTGAACAAAATAACTTAAAATTTGATGCAATGTGCTTAGATTTTATAAAGAGACCTGTTCTTGTGTTTTTTTCCTTTTGCCCTTTCCTTTTTTCCCCCTTCACTTATAAATAGTGTTTTGGGGGGCAAGTTATTTCTCTGAACCTGTTTCCTCATCTGTAAAATTGGGCTACTGGTGATGCTCATAGGTTCGTTGTGAAAGTTAAATGGGAAAAAAAAAATGAAAAATGAAAAAAAAATGTCTAGAACTTGAAGGTATTCATAAACATGATAGCATGGTACACAGGTATCTTCCTCCTCATCCACCTTCAGCTCTCCTGACCTCAAGGCCCACGCGTGGCAGCAGATCAGTGGGAGCCCCCAGTCTGAGTCCTGCCCTGCCTCATGGCAGCAGCTTTGTGGAGACATATTCCTGCCACCCACACACTGCCCAGAAGCCACAGGCAAACTGAGGAGCTCTGGCTGGACCATGACTGAGCACTGTTGCCACTGCTTATGATTTCTGCTCCTACCAATAGTTTACATGTTTATTTTAAATAAATCTGATATTTTACCCAAGCAAGGTTGGAGGATATTCTTTCAGTATACTTTCATCTGTTAATTTAAATTATCTGAATATAGTAAAAAATCCATGACATTATATTTTACATGATTTGCATTTTCCACTTCTCAACTATGCAGACTAGCTATGGTATTTAAAGTAACACATTTACATATTAGGAAAATTTTAGACATAATTAACAGTTTTGGGTGGTGGGGCTTGTAAGCAACAGTGAAAATAATTCTTTCCAATGGCTCTAATTACCTTAGAATATACAATAATGATATTCACATTAAAGGATGCATTCATTAAAATGTTCCTTTCTGTCCAACAAGAGAATCTAACTGGGTATGGTAGACTTCTTTTTATAAATAACATTTTGCTTTCATTAAGAGTTGATTAGGGCTTCCCTGGTGGCGCAGTGGTTGAGAGTCCACCTGCTGATGCAGGGGACGCGGGTTCGTGGTGCCCCGGTCCGGGAGGGTCCCACGTGCCGCGGAGCGGCTGGGCCCGTGAGCCATGGCCGCTGGGCCTGCGCGTCCGGAGCCTGTGCTCCGCGACGGGAGAGGCCACAACAGTGAGAGGCCCGCGTACCGCAAAAAAAAAAAAAAAAAAAAAAAAGATTGATCTGCTGGGATTTCCCTGGTGGTCCAGTGGTTAGGACTCCATGCTTCCAGTGCAGGGAGTGCGGGTTCAATCCCTGGTCGGCGAACTAAGATCCCACATGCCACGCCTAAGATCCCACATGCCACCAAAAAAAAAAAATAAAGAGTTGATCAATCTGCTATTTTTGGTCCCTACCTGGCCACAGGCAGCAGCACTCTGACAGCTGTTTTAAATATCCCCTCACGGTGTTGCCGTTCTTCTTCTCAGTGGGCCTTTGGAGTGACGCTGTGGGAGCTCATGACCCTGGGCCAAACGCCCTACGTGGACATCGACCCGTTTGAGATGGCCGCGTACCTGAAAGACGGTTACCGAATAGCCCAGCCGATCAACTGTCCTGATGAACTGTAAGTTTTTTCTGAGCTTGAAGACATGGATTTCATTCCATTTATGATGTTTGGATAAAAGAAAAAGAACAGGTGTCCATACTCGTACAGAGACTTCCCTTTTGAGAATAATGCCTCTTTGGACCTGAATTATGCTCCTGTAGAGAAACTACAAAGTCAGCCAGACTCATTCATTCTTTTTAATGCATTTGACATTAGGACTTTTTGTATCTCATATTTGTAGTGATTAATTTAATCCAAGAGACTTATGTACATAGTGAGAAAACACTGAACACTGTCGGTTTTCCTGTGTAGAGTGAGGACCTACACAGCCTTAAGGACATCCTTAGTTATAAAGAGCCTTTCTCATTGCTGTTGTGCCTTGCCAGCTGGTGTGAACTGATATACGTATAAGGAAGATGTTCTGGTCTGGTGAGTGGGATAGTTCCTGTTTCCTGCTTCTATCACATGGCTAGTCTTCCCATATAATGGGCTCGGAGTGAGCAGGAGGCTGTTCAGGGGTGACTGAGTCTCAGTTCCAGAATCCCCTGAAGGTTTTTATACTGTGGCAAGGTGGCAGCTTTTGCACAGATTTTACTGTAGATCCAGGGTTCTTACAGTTTAGTTAAAGGTTCCTCTTCTTCCAAGTTCTTTCTTTCAGAACTCAAATACAGTTGACCCTTGAACAATGCGGGTTTGAACTATGTGGGTCCACTTACGTGTGGATTTTTTTCAGTGATAAATACTACAGTACTACATGGTCCATGGCTGGTTGAATATGCGGATGAGGGGGAACTGGGAATACGGAGGGCTAACTATAAGTTATGCACAGATTTTTATGCAGAGAGTCGGCGCCCCTCACCCCTGTGTTGTTTAAGAGTCAACTGTACAGGATAACACAGGTTATTATTTTGACTGTGTTTTAGGTAGTTATATACAATCTCTATTTGCTGATATATTTTGACATGTTTCAGAATTGAAATCCACAGATATCATCCAGATAACTCATTTTAGCTCTGCCAACAGATAGTAATATTGATTGATTTTTTAAATATATCGTCCTCTCCACGCCCACATTTAGATAGACAACATAACTGGTATCATATTGACCAAAAGGTTAGGAGTACTATATCATCACTAGCCAAATATTCTGGTCTTGTCACTTTGCAGATTTGCTGTGATGGCTTGTTGCTGGGCCTTAGATCCGGAGGAGAGGCCCAAGTTCCAGCAGCTGGTCCAGTGTCTCACAGAGTTCCATGCAGCCCTGGGGGCCTACGTCTGACTCCTCTCACAGTCCCCCAGCGTCAGGAGGAAGGAGCCTGCCAGGGCTCACTTGCAGCCAGTCACGGATGCCGCATACGCCACGCAGCGCCACAGAAGCACATTTGTCTTCCAGAACACCGTGCCTTAGGAATGCTTTAGAATCGGAACTATCTAAGGCAGACTTAATGATGTCAAATATTTTCTAGATATCACTTTCATTAGGTTGAACTGAAAATGTTTTTGTAAAGTTTTTGGCCAAAAATTTTTTTAAACATAGTTAACTTTGGACTAGGGGTACATTCTTACAAAATAAATAAACAGTTTTAAAAATTGTTTAAACACAGATATTTGGAATAGCTATCTTAGTGCAACTGCTTTTTATTTTTTTACTTCATTAAGGTAATGTAGGTGATTCACCTTTAAAGTTTTTTTTGTTTGTTTTAATATTTATCACTAGTCTTGGGAATGGTTTGTCTTCAAGATGCAGTACTTTTTCTTAGGAAAAGAAAAACAGAAAAAGATGTCGGTTTGCCTTGTACAGGAGAAGGCAGTATTGGAGGAAGAAAACTTAAAGAAAAGCTAGAGGGGAAAAAAAGAGAAAAATACTTATTAGAAACAGAAACTGCCCTTCCATGGAGAATTGTTTTTTATTTTTTTAATGAAAAGGAGTTCTCCTTTCTTATTTTGGGGGAAGTAGGAGCTGAGTTCATTGAAACATCTTAATTTTGGCAGAACCTAGCATTTCTGTGAGCCAGAAGTGGGTTTGGGGCAGGTCAATTGTAAACAGTGGCGATCTTATTTATTTTTACTCTCTGGAAAAGGAGATAACACAATTCCAGAAAGTGAAATCTTGTTTCTAACGTTAAGAATTCCTTTTATTGCACCTAGAATAGTGCCATGCACAGAATGGGTGCTTGAGTTGTTTTGAGTAAAAAAATGTAAACAGGTAGATTTCGTACCTATCTTCAAGGCTGGCTTAAGTATAAAATGGTTTTTTAAAAACACCTGAGAAATTAAAGGATTTGTTTTATATTATGACAGTATTGAAAATATTGTTCATAATGAATGATTGGTTGTGTCTGGTAAGTCTTTGAACACACAACAGCTAGATAGCCCTGTTTCATTTCATGGGTGTCTCACTCAGACTCCCAAGCCCTAACACAAGTGCAGCTGACTCTGCTCAGCCTCCAGGTTCTAATAAAAAGTTGAGATTATTATTACAAGGAAGTATGACAGCACTGAAACTTTTCTCCAGAGCCGTTCAGTTCAGGGTATGTATGTATTTATACTTGGCTAGAGTTGGCCTAAGGCAGAGTTGAATGGACCTCTTAAATAGCTAGGCGTGCATGTGCCTGCCTCTGCTCCCATTCTCACAGGTACGTACGAGAGAACGCGTAGCAGTTGGAGGCTTTTGCTGTTCTTAAAGGAGCTTTATGAATCAGCAGCACATCTGGGAAAATAGCTCACAGGGTACGTGCTCTGTCACAAGCAGGCCAAGAGCATGATCTTTCTGTATGCCATTTATTAACACTGGTTCTTTGGTTTTATGAAATACTCAGCCCTCTAAGGGGCCAGCTTTTTCAAAGCTCTTTTGAACTTTGTAAGTTACAGAAGTTTTGGTTGACAACCTGCAATCTTAGAAGGCATTCAGTCAACAAATATTTATTTATAGCATTTATTATGTATTATTATGCACATGAAGTGAGTGGTTCCGCTGTAGCATCCCTTCCAACATTCAGTGCATTTTTTTATGTGTTCAGGTTAGTGCATTGTTTATATATCACAGTTCTGTGCACAAGATCGGTTCAAAGAAAAAAGTGCTGTCATTGACTTCTGTCCCAAATTAGCATGTAGTAAAGAGGTGCTCTCAGTTTGCTTGGATGTGTGGTGCCTTTAACCATATCTCTGTTTGTAAGCTGTTTTATTTTATGTATGTATATTTGTTTTAGAAGTGGTTTAAGACTTTAAATAGATTTTTCTTGAGGAACTACTTGGAGTCACTGACTTCAGTGAAAAGAGCAGTTACGAGATTTCCATGGCTGCTCTTGTTCCAGTGGTTTGTGAATATTACTGAATAGATTTTTTAGAAAATGTAATTTTTATAGGAAAGAAGCAAAGTAGCAAAGCACTGATGTGGTATAAGCTGGCTCTAGTGACCAAGAGCTCTATTATATTCTCTCCTTTCTTGTAACACCCCCATTGGAAGAAAATTTTATTTATAGAAGTAAGGAGGATTGGGTTATTCATTCATTATGTATTTATTGAGCGCCCACTGTATATCTGGCCTTCAAGATATGCAGGGAACAAGGCATGATGTTCCTTTCTAGGTCTCACATTCTGGTTAGAAGAAGCAGATAATGAACATAAGTAAGATTTTGGTAAGTGCTATAAAAAGAAAATACAGAGTGGTATCATAGAGAATAACTTTACATGTCTTTAGTCAGGCTTCTCTGAGTAGGTGGCATTTGAGCTGAGATCTGAGTAACAAAAAGCCACCTATGAGAAGATCCAGGCAGAAGGGACATAATTGCAGAAGCATTAAAGCAGGAATGAGCTGGCCTCCAGTGTCAGCCCTTCCTGTTCATCCTCCAGCTGCTGCCACTGGAAGAAGAGAACAGAGGCCAGTGTGGCTAGAATGTAGTTAGGGAAGAGGTCTGGGAGATGTAGGAACAGACATTGGAGCAGGGTTGGGGGTGGTTGTAAGCCATGGGACACATTTATATTCTAAGTACAGTGGGATTTCATTCAAGGAGTTTTATAAATTTTTTTAAATTTTATTTTTTGACATCTTTATTGGAGTATAATTGCTTTACAATGGTGTGTTAGTTTCTGCTGTATAACAAAGTGAATCAGCTATACATATACATATATCCCCATATCACCTCCCTCTTGCATCTCCCTCCCACCCTACCATTCCCACCCCTCTAGGTGGACACAAAGCACCGAGCTGATCTCCCTGTGCTGTGCGGCTGTCAAGGATTTTTTAAATAATGGAGTGACGTGATCTGATTTGCAGTTTACAGAAGATTATGCCAACATTTTTGTGAAGATTAGACTGTAGGGAGCAAGGGTGGAGGCAATGAGACTATAAGAAACTGTTGCATAGTTTAGGAGAGAAAAGATAGTGGTTTTGGACTAATTTGAGTAGTGCAGGAGATTGGGAGGGGCAGATTGGACCTGGATCCATTGGATGTTGGAGGGTGGGGTGGAGAAGGAAAGAGAGTGATCAGGAATAATTAGTTGGTTTGGAGTTTGAACATATAGTCTGGCTGTATGGCCAAACTATATACTGAGATGGGAAAAAAAAAAAAACTCTAGGAGGAACAGGATTTTGCTTTGGCAGGGGGAATCAGTAATTTGTTGCACGCCATGTTCGAGTTGCCAGTTGGTCATCTAAGTGGAGATTTTGAGTAGATAGATGAGAACCTGCAGCTCAGGGAGGAGGTCTCATTGAACATGTAAATGTAGGAGTGTAACATACAGACCATATTTAAAGCCATGGTATTGGATGAACTTGCTTCGGGAGTCAGTGTAGATGGAGAGGAGGTCTTGGGACAGGGTCCTGGTAACTCCAACTTTTAATGATCTAGTGAAGGAAGAATAAATAACAGAAAAAGAGAAGAAACCACTACAGTTGGAAAAAGCAACAACAAAAAAACAGGAAAAAAGGAAAGTATTTCAAAGTGGAAGAAGAAGCCTGTGTGGGATTTGGCATTATGCAGTTATTGACAGAAGCAGTAGGGATTGGAGCAAGTGGAAGTGTAAATACTAGGTGGGACAGTGGAGACCCTACTTGAAAGTTTTGCTATGAAGGGAAATGGAACAGAACTAGAGGAGATCAAAGAAGTATTGGGGTGGGGGGTTGCGGGGGCAGGCACGGGGCATGTTTGTTTTCCAGGAAATGTTTCACTGGTGATGGGAATGAGCAAGCAGAGGGAGAGAAATCCCTTTGGGTGTGGAATACTCTTCGTTCTTGTCATTTCATCTGCAAGCATGAAAGCCTCTCCACTCTAGCCACCAGCCTCTCGTGTGGTAAAGGTTATGTTTTTATTGGGGGAAAATGCGAGGGTGAAGGGAAGTGGTGCACAGAACTTTACACGTTTCCATTATATGAAAACCTGCCTTTGTTGAGGTTGCTTCCTTAGGACCTGAGACTTGCCATGGTCTTGCTTACCATCATCATCTTTTGGCCTCTTGCCCTGAAACTGCTGGACTGGCCTTGGTCTGTATCCCACCCAACCAGCCTCTGCCAGAGTAATGCTTCCTAAAACTGAGCTGTCCCTGCTCAGAACCGTTCAGCCCCTTCCCAGAGCCTTCAGAGTGGAGTTAAGAGCACCTAGGTGTACACAGCCTCCACGCATCTCTGCTGTGTCCCCTCCTGCTTCACCAGCTTACCACTTTCCTGCCTGAGTGTGGTGCTGTTTCATGTGTCCTTTCCTTTGCCTGTGCCACACTCTACTCCAGACTGCCCGGTGCCCAAGAGACTCCCCTGACACCTCGCCCCACTCCTCCAGGCTCTGCCATAGTTGCTTTTCAGCCTTGTTCCCTGGGTTTACGTTCTGACAAAGCTAAGATGGGGGCTTATTTTTACCACTTGGCTGTTTATATTTCTTGAGGATAGGAACTTGCGTTTCACTCAGGCCTGAATCTCCGCTGCTTACTTAGTGCTTGACACATGGTAGGGTTGAATATTTAGTGAACTGGTAAGTAAAAACATCTAAATTTGCACATGAGAGCAGTTAAGCTTTAAAAAAAGGGTAACTCTGTAAAACATCTCATTTAAAATACTGTTCTATTATAATGTGATATTTATATTCAAATTTAAAGGGTTTAAGTTTTATGCAATATAAACCAATAAAGCATGAAATAAAAAGAGAGAGATTGGTAGGGAAGACCATATCCCACCCCAGTGCTGGCTTAAGCACCCCCCAGCCCCACCCCCAGCCACCTTTTCATTGATACTTCATTTTCCCTTCTTTTTCTTTGGTCACACAAACAATTAGCCTGATTGGAAATTCTGTTTCATACTTCTATAAGGTCAACTTTATTTGGAGGTGTACATGAAATAATCATCTCAAATGAAGTAATTCATTGACTTGAGTGGAAGATTCTTTTCCAGGTGTTACTCTCCCA
Source organism: Physeter macrocephalus (assembly GCF_002837175.3). Classification (NCBI taxonomy): domain Eukaryota; kingdom Metazoa; phylum Chordata; class Mammalia; order Artiodactyla; family Physeteridae; genus Physeter; species Physeter macrocephalus. The sequence goes on from NC_041214.2 coordinate 33,917,348, forward strand.
TGCCCTTCACCCCCACCCATACGATAAAAAGGAGGTGATATAATTTATGGGGCTAGAAAAGAAAAATGTAAACAGTTGCTTGTTAATAATTTTTGTTTCTACGTTCATTTTTGCCCTTAATAGTTCAGAATAACATTGAACTTAATCCTCTGGGATGCATGAACATCATGCATAAGTGTACTGAGAACATACATTTTATATATAAGTAAACTGAAACTCTGGGCCTTTGTTTTCTCTCTCAGAGTGCTGTTCTTTAAGGATTAAGGCTGACCAGGCCTAAAGGGCTTAATGGGAGTTGTCTTCTAACCCTTCAAAGAACAGATGTTAGAAACGTATTTTTTTAAAAAACTGGGAATCGATTATAGTTGAAATGATTCCTCTTTGAGCAAATAATAATATGCCATTTGCGGAGAAGCGACCGCAGCTCCGGGCAGAGGAGGCAGGAACCCGAAGGCGAGCAGGGGCCGGGCGGCACCATGGCCGGGGTCACCATGCGGTGAAGCGCAGGACCCCGGTTCTGCAGCAGCAGGCCAGGGACGCGGGGGAGAGGGCCGAGCACCTCCTGCGAAAGTGGAGGAGAAAGGCGGCCCGGGAACAGGCTGAGGCGGCCTCCTTGAACCATAGGGTCCAGCTGGTTGAAGAGCTGGACCGTGCTCAAGAACGCCTGGCCGCTGCCCCGGAAACGCTGGAGGAAGCCGAGAAAGCTGCTGATGACAGCAAGAGAGACATGAAGCTTACTGAAAACTGAGCCTTCAAAGAGGAAGAAAAAATGGAGCTCCAGGAAATCCAACTCAAAGAAGCCAAGCACATTGCAGAAGAGCAGATAGGAAGTATGAAGAGGTGGCTCTTAGGTTGGTGATTATTGAGGGAGACTTGGAAGGCACAGAGGAGCGAGCTGAGCTGGCAGAGTCCCGTTGCCGAGAGACGGATGAGCAGGTCAGACTGATGGACCAGAAGCTGAAGGGTCTGAGTGCTGCTGAAGAAAAGTACTCTCAAAAAGAAGACATATGAGGAAGAGAGAAAGATTCTCACTGATAAGGAGGCAGAGACCCGTGCTGAGTTTGCTGAGAGATCGGTAGCCAAGCTGGAAAAGACAGTTGGTGATTTGGAAGATGAACTGATATGCACCAAAGAGGAGCACCTCTGTACACAAAGGATGCCGGACCAGACTCTGCTTGGCCTGGATGAGATGCAGAGCACCCCATTCCTGCCCTGTGCTGCTCCTCCCTCTGACCCCGACTCCGCTGAGGCCACCCTGCCCGAAGCTGACCTTTAAGCTGAGGGCTGACCTTTAACTGGAAGGCTGCTTTCTCCTTTCGCCATGTCTCCCACCCCCACCCCTGGGTCCTTTTCGCCAAACTGTCTCTGCCTCTCCCCAGAGATTCCATTTGGGCTCCTGAGAGCCAAACAGCCCAGAGAAGGACTCCATTTTGGGAAACCTCATTGCTCTGCAAAACTTTCCCGCCAAACCAGAAAGGTGATTCCAGAAGCAGTTAGCCAAAAAAAACCAAAAACAAAACACTGTTCAGGTTTTCAGCTTTACAGTATTTTGGGGCGACTTTTTTTTTTTTTTCCATCAGAAGTGACCAAACGAAATTAAGATGGTGAGACCTCTGAGACCAAATCCTTGTCCCAGCTCTACCCCTTTCCCAACCGCCCACAGAATGGATCATGTGCCCCTTATTTTGACATGACCACTTATTTGCTCTCCTGCCTCCTTGAAGGAAAGGAAAGAAAATTATGTTTTACCACTGATTTAGCCATATGAAACTTATCACCCTGTTCTGGGTCTGAAGCTGCTGTCTCTAAAAGTGCCATCTCATTGTACGTTGTATCAGTGCTGGAGAAATCTTGAATAGCTTATGTACAAAAAAGTGTTTTTAAATTTTATATTATTTTGAAACTTTGCTTCTTTGGAGTTGGGGCACACTGGTCACCCCATCTGACTATGAGAGCTCTCTACAGTCTGCTGGCAGTGTGCTGCTGATCTTTTAAAGTTTCTTTCCCTACCCAGTCCCCCCTTTTTGGTGAGGTTTCGGTGAGGTCAGTTAGGTGTGCACCCTACAGCAAAATTGGCTTAAAATATACTCTCCTTTGGTGTCGTCTCTTTGGGGGCCGACTGGGAGAAAGAAAAACCAGTAGTGTAACTTTTGATACTGAACATTGATAAATGTCTTTTTGAAATAAAGAACCAGGCCCTCCAATAATAATAATAATAATAATAGGCCATTTGCTCGTATTTGGTTCATCAGTATTTTAAAACTGAAGCATTTTTTAGTGATTTGTTTTTAGAGAGGGGTAAGCACTCCCTTGGGGATATACAAAAATTGGGAAAAACATGTATAGTTTGAAAATAAAATAACTACCCTTTAAAAAGAAAAATTAACACTGACTCCATGGTGTCTGAGTGTTACATTTGGAATCAACTTTTTTGTGTCTTTCTGAGTCTACTTTTTTTTTCCTTTTCCTTCTTGGCTCCAAGAATCAGCCCAGGCTGATGTTAGATAGGCGTGCATCATTAGGGATAGCCTTTGGCTGCAAGTGATAGAAATACAACTATAATCACTTAATGAAATACAGGTTTATTTCTCTCCCATAACAATTCCAGAGAGAGACAAACCAGGGCTCGTGCAGTGATCCCAGGATATCATCCATTACCCGCTACCTCCATTTTTGCTGCTCTGTCATCTTTAACATGTTTTTGTTCTGAGGGAACCCCCAGGGCCTAGACTTTTAGTAGGCAAGAAGATGAGAAAAAGATAAAAGGCATGAGTTACTTGAGTCTTTTTTGAGGAGACAACTTTCCCATAGTATACTTCCTCCAACACCTTACTGGACAGAACTGTAGCACATGGGCACCCCTAGCAGTCCAGCATCTTGGGAAATCGGTTTTTATTTTATTTTATTTTTTTATTTTTTTTTTGTGGTACGCGGGCCTCACTGCTGCGGCCTCTCCCGTTGCGGAGCACAGGCTCCAGACGCGCAGGCTCAGCGGCCATGGCTCACGGGCCCAGCCGCTCTGCGGCACGTGGGATCTTCCCGGACCGGGGCACGAACCCGTGTCCCCTGCATTGGCAGGCGGACTCTCAACCACTGCGCCACCGGGGAATCCCGGGAAATCGGTTTTGTTGGATTTTTTCCGACAGCTTTATTGAGATTTAATTCACGTGTCACCCATTTAAAGTGTACAACTCTGATTTTCAGTATATTCATAGAGTAGTGCAATCATCGCCATAATTGAATTCATTTTTACCAACACAAAAAGAAGGCAACCCCATGACCATTAGCAGTCACTCCTAATTCCGTCCCCACCCCTGCCCTCGGCAACCACAAATCCATTTTCTGTCTCTCTAGATTTGCCTATCCTAGACCTTTCATGTAAATGGTATAATACAATATGTGACTTCTTCTGTCTAGCTGCTTTCACTTAGCGTAACATTTTTGAGGTTCATTCATATTGTAGCATGTATCAGGGTTTCATTCCTTTTTATTGCCAAATTTTCCATTGTAATGGATATATATATATATATATACTATTCATTCATCAGTTTATGCACATTTGAGGAAACTTCTTAGTTGAGCACATTCTTACCTTAAACAAAATTTGGCTTCCGTTGGTAGGAAGGTAGGGATGGCTGTTGGTGGGCAACTAGCAATATCTGCCCCTGTGCAGAAATGGGGTAAGGGACTGGTATCTGGCCTCCTTTAGCAGTATATCACTGCTCCAGAGTATTGTCAGTATGAGAGGAAGTGCAGTGGTTATGAAGTCTTTGCCAGTGTAGAGAGTGCCCAGTCAGCTTGTTTTCAGGTTGGTAAGTACTGCCATTATTTGAGGAGAAAGCCTGGTAGGGATTACTAGGTAACATTTTAGCCTCCATGTCCAGAAAACCCTGCTATTCCATCGTGATCGCTATTACTTTGGCCTCGGCCCTACTATTTTCCACGAGTCCATAATTCTGCCACCACTTTATAGATTTGGCCTTGCAGGGATATTTTTGTTCTCCTCAGTGTTTGGCCTGCAGTATCTCCCACCAGGTGCCTTTCCTCTAGCTTCATGGTCTGACTACCTAGGGCCTTTGGAAGTAAGCTAGAGATTAGCTATCTGTCTCCATAAAAATTCTTATTAAAAGATCTTAAATATTTGTTTATTCATTTAATGAAATATCACATGAATCTATTGGACTATATTTTATATGCCTTTTAAAAGACTATTTGCATTCATATAAGGTTTGTTAATTTTGAATTGAAACTATTTGGTGATAGCATTACTTACTATATAAGGAACACCTTAGATGTTGTCTACATAACTCAGAGAACAGGACATTCTGGACACTCTGGTAGCCTTGAGGAGGAATTGGTCATAGGCCCTGGCCCCAGAAAAGTACTAGAGCTCATATTCTGAATAAAGTTCCTCTAACTCTGACTTGCTCAGACCAGAATGGGTTTGACTTGACCGACATCTCTTCATCAGGAAGTGCAATGTCCTGATAAACCTGTGTTTAAGTTTCGTGTTGGGATCTCTAGGCAGTGTCCCTCTGGGCTTTGCTCTTTTTTTCCCCTTAGAAAGACCCACAGGTGACCTGACTGAAAGGAGGGCAGCTTTATTTGACCTGACAGCCATTCTTGGTCAGCTAAGCAGACTCTTGTCTCGTGGAAAGTACTCCCTAGGGTCCTTCTTGCCTGTTCTGGGAAGGCAGGAAGAGGAAGAGACAGGAGGCTGCAGCCAGGTGCTGCGCGCTTTGTGAAAATCTGGGACTGGCTCTGCGCCGAGGGCCTGCCCCTATCCCCACTGTCCTTGCTGGCCACCTTGGCCGTCTTCCTACTCTTCAGCATCCTTTGTTGCCAGCCTCACCATCCGGCTCATGTGTCAAATGTCCCTCTGAAAGGAACCTCCTTCCCTTTCCATGGGATACAACATTTCACGTGCATTAAACCATAAGATTTAAAAGTAGATATAAAGACTGCTTTTCTCCCCATAACCATCTTAGCGTAGCATCGCGTTTTTAAGCTGAAAGAAGGGTAACCTAACTTTTAATTTAGGAAACTGAATTCAGTATCACTTCCCAGACACAGGATGAAAAATAGGCTTTTTCTCATGGTGATTTTTAGGGAGGTGGGTGGTTTTTTCCAGGAAGGGGAATTAATTTATTCGAGTAGTCACTAATGCTCCAAAAGTGGGCACTTTAATATATATTTGTCTAATCAGTGAATGGGATTTTTTTTTTGTTTTTTTGTTTTTTTTTAGATCTGTGGGCAGTTTGGTATTAGAACATAGTGCTCAAGGCAGAGAGTGGCAAGAGAGAAGATTCCAGGGGTAAACAGCAGATGTGTCACGAAGGGCCTAACATACTGAGAGGTTTAGACTGTGTTCTGTAGGTGACGGAGATTCAGTGGAGGGCCTCCATCAGGTAGTGATGCGGTCACATTTGTTTCAGTGATGTTACTGGCAGGCGCCAACTGCTGACTATATGTCAGGCATTGTGCTAGTTGCTTGTCTTGTATCATCTCATTTAACCCTCACAGTTCTGTTAAGTAGTATTGTCACCTCCATTTTGCGGTGGAGGAAAGGAAAGGTGAGGTGGGTTGCACAGGTAGTATGTAGTGGAGCTGTGAATTTAATCCAGGGAGTCTAATCAGAGCACAGAGAAAAGGACACCAACCATTGAGATAAGAGGAGAGGACCACAGGGGTGTGTAGGACATGGTGGGAGACCCTGCTTGGTGGTCTCCACATTTGTTGTGCCGTAAGACAGGATTGCTAAGAGTGAGAGGTTGGGTGGGGGCCTGATAAACATGAGAGTTGGAAGCTTTGACTAGGGGAAATTTGCAAGGGAGCTGATGAGGATCAAGTGCAGGTGGAGCTCCGCTGAGGCCCGGAGACGGGACTGCCCTGATGGGTTACGGCGTTGTTCTCCACATGCTTGACAGTAGTAGAATCTGCTGTAACAACGAGTGGGTTAAATATGATAAACTTTTATTTCTCTCTCATGTTACAGTGCAAAGGGAGGAGGGTGGAGTGCCTCATTTTTCAGGACCGCTCAGGGTCCTCGGTCCCTTCCAGCTTGTTCCACCATTCCATAGACTATGCTAATGTGGCTGCATGGCCAGAGCAGGGTCTCTACACATCAGAGTTCCACCTCCTGAAAGCGGGGAGGAACAGAAGTGGAAAGCAAATAATTTCCTCTTAGGTAAGAGAGAGAGAAGTTGTACACATCACTTCTGCTCACATTCCATTGGTGGGAACTTAGGCACCTGGCTGCAAAGAAGTCTGGGAAATGGGTCTAGCTGGGCAGCCATGTCACCAACTAAAACTCTAGTGTTGTGGAAGAAGAGGAGAATAGATCTGGGGCCCAGCTAGGAGCCCGCCACAGGAGAGAAGGCTGACTGGGGGGTTGATGAAGGAATGTGGGTTTTCTGGACAGGTGTGAGGACAGCAGTGCAAGAGAGTTTAGGGTGTTGGTGAGATGTAGTTCAGATGGTCAGCTGTGAGCTCCAGCTGGGCAAGGTAGTTAGACCAGAATATTGAAGGCCTGGAGCCTTGTGTCTAAGAGGTTGCAGCGTAGATGTGAGATGAAAGGAGTCAGTGGTTTGTGGGTAGAGTGGGATCTGGCGTTGGGTCTAGAGGTGGCTTAGTCCTGGGAGATGGTGGAGCCGTGGGTTTGGGAGAGCGACATGGTGAGATGGAGGTGTCCAGAGGTGAAGCCTTCCCGGAGCGTATTCAACGTTCCCTGCAGAGGCCAGACTTGCCACCGTAGCACACAGTTCCCTCCACCATCTGGCCCTGCTGTCCCCTTCACACGCACCTTCTTCCCCTCCCTTGCTCTCTACTCACTCACGAAGCCAGTGGTTCTTAGACACACATCCCTTTTGTGCCTTCACACGTAGTCTCCCTTCCTGTAAATGCCGCACCATACCCCCACGTCCCATCCATCTAGGTAACCCCTCCCCTGCAGAAACCACCACGCACGTCGTCTCTCCCAAGAGACTGTCCTTTTAAAATTTAATTTTTAAACTCTCTTTTCAGCTTTATTGAGGTGTAATTAACAAAAGTTGTATATATTTAAGGTGTACAACGTGGTGGTTTCATATAAATATACATTTTGAAATGATCACTACAGTTAAGCTAATTAGCATTCACCACCTCACATAGTTACCTTTTTTTTTCCCACAATCCCCCCTCCCCCTCCCTTCTGGCAACCACCTGTTTGTTCTCTGTAGTCTCTTTCTGTTTTGTTGGTTCTTTTGTTTTTTAGATTCCAGATATAAGTGAAATTAATACAGTATTTGTCTGAATTATTTCACTTAATATAATCTGTATTGTTGCAAATGGCAAAATTTCATTCTTTTTTATGGCTAATATTTGTGTGTTTGTGTGTGTGTGTGTGTGTGTGTGTGTGTGTATATACACCACATCTTCTTTATCTGTCCATCTATGGATGGATGTTTCAATTGCTTCCATACCGTGGCTGTTGTGAATAATGCTGCAGTGAATAGGGATGCATATATGTTTTCAGATTAGTGTTTTCCTTTTCTTTGGAAAAATACCAGAAGTGGAATTGCTGGTTTGGATGGTAGTCCTATTTTTAATTTTTTTGAGGAAACTTCATACTCTTTTACATAGTGACTGCTACACCAATTTACATTCCCACCAATAGTACATGACAGGTTCCCTTTTCTCCACATCCTTGCCAAAACTTATTTGTGGTCTTTATGACAATAGCCATTCTGACAGGTGGGAGGTGCTATCTCACTGTGGTTTTGATTTGCATTTCCCTGATGATTAGTGATGTTGAACATCTTTTCATGTGTACATTGGCCATCTATATGCCTTTGGAAGATGTCAACTCTATTCAGGTCCTCTGCCCATTTTGTAATTGGGTCTTTTTTTGGATGTTGACTTGTATGAGTTATTTATATATTTTTGATATTAACCCCTTATCATATATATGGTTTACAAATATCCTCTCCCATTCATAGGCTGCCTTTTTGTTTTGTTAATAGTTTCCTTTGCTGTGCAAAAGCTTTTTAGTTTGATGTAGTCCCATTTGTTTATTTTTGCTTTTGTTTCCCTTGTCCAAGAGGCTGTCCTTGATCCCTAGCCTTATAAAGCCTCCTCTTGGCTTCTCTCTGGGTACCACCTAGCTTCTTCCTCTGCTTATTTACAGTTTGTAACTGAAGCTTACATACGGCCAGTTTGGCCTTCCTAATCCTCTATGTAAACACTACGTATCTGCAACTAACTGGCCGTTTCTTTGCTTATATTCTTAACAAATTTCTGAGACAGGCCATCTCACTGGCCCAGCTCATCTCATCCTTTCGTACCAGAGCATAGCTAACCTGTGCATTACCTGCTATCGGCCGATCAGTCACGTGCAGGAGAACAGAATGAGCAGATCAGCTTGCCCATCTGCTTCCCATGCTGTGCTCAGTGCTGTGGCTGTGACGTGTGGGCACCAGGCACCCCGTCATGGCTTTAGCTTCCTGCCAGGCCTTGGGTATAGGAGGGGTTTTTAGGGAGACACAATTTGGCTGTTTGTCCTCACCACTCAGGGATAAATTTATATTGTACCAAAGGGATTCGATCAGCTGGTTGAGTCTTTGGTCGTTGGTCTGTTTATTCAACTAGAACACTGAGAAGCTCTGCCAGGCCCTGGGAATGGAGAAGGCTAGGAAGCCACCCTGTTCTCACAGTCTAGTTGGCGGAGCAGGGGAGGACAGAAGAGGGGGCTTAGGGTGTATAACCAGCCAGTTATGGTACAATGAGTATGGGAGGAAAGGCTCTGAAACTGTGGGAGCCCCCAGGGTTCCAGCCCCAGAGAGCCTTCCTCGAGGGCCCGGTAAAAACCTGCGAAGCCTAAACACTTGGGGAGGGCATCTCCAGCATCTCCAGAGACATGAGGTGGTCCCTGGAGGGGCAGTGGCCCCCGTTCTAAGGGGGAGCGGCTCGAGCCACTGTCTGTGGGATCGGAATGCTGCTAGGGTTTGTGTGTGGATTACGTGCACACGCGTGGCCCTTGATCATCTGAGTGGCCATCACTTCTGTCCTGGAGTTTGGTTTTCTAATTGGTGTGAGGAGACCCTGTGTCTGTGAACTTCTGCTCCCCACCCCCCCAACCCCCCCAAACCCAGTGGCTCAGACCACTTTGGTCCCAGGTTATGACTGCAGCTTTGCACACACCCTGAGGCTGAGCCTCATCCTGACAGTAAGGAAATCATTTGTGGCATCAGGCGGAAACCGTCTGGCTGCCCTCCTCCCCTGCTTCCCCCATTTTTATTAAAACTTTTATTTGCAAACCCAGTTCTTTCTATCCAAGAATTTGTTGGAAAACAAATACTCCATTTTCCAGAGATGAAAACCAAAAATGTCCATCTTGTGGAAAGCTGCATCACATTAGGTCAAGGGGGACTTCTCAGGATGGTGAAAGCAGTCTGGCCTGGCCTCCCGGCCCACACTACCATGGTTGCATCCAGGGCAGGAGCTGGGGAGAAGTTGGGGGTTCAGGCCTGAGGTGGTCCCACAAGGCTGGACCTCCCCCAGAAGCTTCAGGTTTGACCCTGAACCTTTCGGGGAAGTCGCTGCAGAGGCTGGGCAGGAGAAGCAGCCCCTTTCATGCTCCCGTCTGGAGGCCCTGCCCACCCTCTGCCCCGTCTCAGGAAAACAGACACCTGCTGTCTTTGCGGAGGTTTCCCAGGCTTGGAGAAAACCCTCTGGGCTGTCACACGCTCACTGAGTACACGGCTTACTGGGAAGTTTGCTGTTCAGGTGACAACGTTCAGTGTCCCTTGGTCTGAGAGACCAGCCTTGGTTCCCCTCTTTCTCTCAGCCCCTTGCTCAATCCCCTACTTCTAAAACGTGTCCCTGCACCTCCACTTCTCTTCACCACGTCACCAGCCCTCTGGTCCAGGCCCCCATCACTCCTGCCTGGACACCTCAAGCCCTTCCTACCCAAGCTACCCTCCAGCCTCCCCGACTCCAGGCCACTCTCCTCACATCCTGTGACGGGGGACCCTCCCAACCAAAGGCCCGTCTGGATCATCACAGTGGATGAGTGTGGCACAGCTTGATTCTCCAGATCAGCTGCAGACCCCAGAAGCCTGGGCAGGAATTCCAGAAGGAATTGCACAGGAAGTATCACCTCCCTCCCCTGGAAGCTGTGGGTGAAGGGAGGAAACCACAGGAAACAGAGCAAGGCCAGGGTGGTTATACTAGACAGAGGACTTCTTGGGCTGGGGAGTGTTCCCAGAAAAGAAGCAACCACTGTCTGGGTAGTCACCTGGAAGCCTCGAGGTCCCTGGGGCTCAGGAAAAAGGAAGGCTGGCCCCAGCATGACCTCGGGCTCCTTTTCTAAGCTGCAGGCCAGGCCAGGGGCCCTCTCAGAAGACCAGCTGTTCTTTGTCCTGAGTCACATTGTGCTGTGGTCTGGTCTGTCCAACTGGTATCCCACAGACTGTCCTCACTGTCCTCTCCCTCACTCTGGCCCTTCCTGTCCCCCTCATCCTCAGCCCTCTCCCCCCTGCTGGCCCCTCCCTCCCCTACCCCCTCCCTGACTCAGCCCCAGTCAGCGGCTCCCCTTTCTTTCTCGAAAAAGTCCATCTCGTGTTCCTGGGACACCCCTCCCCTCTCTCAAAAGACCTTTCTCATCTCTCCCTCCTGCCAACACTACTGTCCCCTCCCACCCTGGGTCCCCTCCCAGGGTGGTCTTCATTCCCTGTGATTTTCCCGTCTCTGGTGGTCCCTCCTCGATCCAGGACTTCCCTCCACTCTCCATTCAGTCTCCCCTGCCTGGCACCATTGCACTGCCTGGAAGAGGAGGGCTCAAGCACCCCTGGGGCATCTCTTGGCTTCCTCGGGTGTCAGCACCCTGACCTGGGACTAGTGTCCTTACTCTCTGGGATGCCTTCCTCTGCAGGTCCCAAGACTCGCAAGGCAACCAGATTCAGTGTCCTCAGTCCTCCTCCTCCTGATCCTACCAACCACATCACCCTGCTTGAGACCCTCTCTTCCCTCAGTGCTTTTCTCCCGGGTCTTTTCTTTCTCTTACCTTCTACACAGACTCCTTTCTCCCCCACCCCCCCCAAGTGTGAGGGCTTCCTGAGGTTCCTACCCCAGTCTTCATTCTCCATCGTGTCCCTAAGGTGTTCCATCTATGCTCAGATTCCTGCTCTGTGCCCAGCACCTCCACACCTGGGGCTTTGGTCCAGACCTTTTTGAATATCTCTTCCTGGACATCCCCACCTGGATGTCACACAGCTACCTCAAAGCCAACACAGACAACACAAAACTCGTCCTCTCCATTTTCAGTCCTCCATCAGGGCCTCCCCAAGGAGCTACCTTCACTCCTTCTGTTGTGGTTCTTACTGAGTCATCCAGGGGCAGAATTTTGAGTCTCTCTGACAAGCTCTCTCCAGTGCCCCATCCTCCTGAGAGAGTCTTGCCTGTAGGCCAACCTCTCCTATGCCCTCTGCCCACCCCCCCACCCCCAGTGTTTGGCAATAACACCTTGTTTGGGTCTCCTGTTCCCATTTTCTTCCCAGTGCTACCCTGGTTAGCAGAGTTACCTTCTTTTTCCTTTTTTGAAAATCACTCAATCATTTATTTTAAGCATTCTGAAAAATTGGTATGAGAAGTGTTTTCCTTCAACAAGTATGGATGAATAGCTTCACGTGAACATCAAAGACGCATATTTTGGAGTCTGTTAACATTGTAAGCTCCCTAAGCAATGAAGGACCAGTCCACCCTCTCCTCTGCAACTTCTTCTAGCACTTAGGGCTTGTGAAATGTAATGATTTCTTGGAGCAAAGAGTAATTTTACAGACCAAATAAAGGTAATCGTCCTACTTCCCACTGAGAAATATACACATATGGAATTCATTATTCCAAGAGTTCCTACTGGCAGAAAAAAATCTAAATGTATTCAAAAGCCCTGGAGAAAGGTATGCCGGAGACAAGGTTGGTTTCTAAGACACACACTCCTGCAAAAAAAGAGAGAGAAGGATGGACTTAATCCTTAATGCTGATCTACAGGGTGAGATGTCCATGTGTAGGAAGTTTTTACATGAGACCAACTGATGGGGTGCCTTTCCCACAGCATAGCATAGTGCTGGCTCATATGTTTATGCCTTCACTCAACCTGTATTTAAGCATGTACATGATCCAGCTAGACTTCCTGGAGTTGCTTTTCTAGTAGTGATAACAACTTCAGCCCAACAGTCCTGACCTCTGGACCCAGATCTGAGACCACAAGGCGCCTACTGGGGTTGGGCTGCTGCCCGTGGCTGTGAGCCACTAAGGAAATGACCCATGACCTAGATATCATCGACTCCCTGCTCTAATTCACCAGCACAAACATCACTTAGAATGTCATTCTGAAGAGCTGACACTGTTGGCTGACCTACCATGGAAGGGAGGCATCAGCAACTGCCACGGTGACTTCATGACAAATGCCTTCCCTCACTCCTTCTTGCCCCAAGAATTAGGTTCCTTGATTTATTTTCAAAAAATTTTATGCAGCAAAATTAGAAAGTGCACAGTACCTTTGTTACAAATATACTTTCTCATCTAGGCACAGAATACCAGGAAGCGGCCTTGAAATTATTTTTGAAGATCTAAGGAAAATATATTTTTGTGCAAGTGTACTTGCTACAGTGAGCATTTGATTAACTTCCTTTTGTCTGGGAGGAAATGCCAAGTGTGGATATAGGAGTAGAGTATAGTGTTGGGTTAATTAATCTTTAACAATAAGAGGGAGAAAAAATATTTTGAAGTCTAATGTTGCCTCTTCCTACCTTCCATGTCTCTTAACCTCTCTTTAATATTTTTCCTCATTTTAACTTTCTGTACTGCATTCTGGGTAGCTTTTTGTAACCTAGCTTCTGATTCACCAGTTCTTTTTTTTTTTTTTTTCAGTTGTGGTTCTTCTGCTCTTTAATGGAATTTGGGTTTTAAAGTTCAGTGTCTGTATTTTTCGTTTCTAAAAGCTCTCTTTTTTTTCTTGTAAAAATATATCTCTTTTTACCTAAGTAGTTGCTTATGTTTTTCATTTCACCTTTTGTTTCTTTAATTATTGTACACGTTCCTTTTTAATAATCTGGATCTATTAATTCCATTTCTTGAAGTTCTTAGAAATTTGAAGGTGTTCATGCTTTTGCTGACTTTCATTCGCAGTGGATTCTTTTCGCATGTGGTCCATAAATTTGGATTGTGACCTCATGTTCTGCCTGGCCTTATCTGTCAAAATCTCATGGGACAGTAAGACATGAATAAGAAATAATACAGGGAGGGGGGTGGGTGGTGGTGCAGGAAGGATGACAAAAATTGTAATTATTTCCAGATTATTTCATTATGTACCTAGAAAATGTAGGAGACTCAACTGACAATTAAAACTAATAAAGCTATCAGACAAACTATTGGAACTAATAAAAAAGCAAAAACAACAAAAAACAAAGGAAAGAGGCCTAGTAAAGAATAACTTACTAAAACCATTAGCATTCCAAGAAGCCAACAATACCCAATAAGGGTACCTAATTTTTTTAAAGGATTTTATAAAAAATAACTTTAAAAACAACTATATAATATGCTTAGGAATAAACAGGTCAAAAAATGGGCAAGACATATAAAAACGTATCAAACATTACTGAAGTTATTGAACTTTTAAAAAAGGAACCCTGAATTAATGGAGATGTCAAACATGTTCCTGGATACAGAGATGTGAAATTATAAACATGTCAGTTCTTCCCAAATTAGCTAATAGGTTCAATACAGTTATAAATGAGCACTTTTTAAATGAACGTGGGAGGAATTCCAGTGGGACAGAATGGCTAAAGAGGGCTAGAGTTGGGAATTTCCCTTCTGCCAGGTGGAAGGCTAGAGCTGACTAGAGTTGGGAATTTCAAGAGAAAAATTACAAGGTATACTAAAAGGCAAAAAACAATTTGAAAACACAGAACAAACATCAGAACTGGACGTGGGAGGGATATTGGAATTATCAGACCACAAATTTAAAACAACTGTGATTAATATGCTAAGGGCACTAATGGATAGAGTAGTCAGCATGCAAAAACAGATGAGCAGTGTAAGCAGAGGGAGAAATGCTAGAGATCAGAAGCATGACAGAAATGAAGAATTCCTTTGATGAGTTTATTAGTAGACTGGAACAGCTGAGGAAAGAATCTGAGCTAGAAGATATCTCAATACAAACCTCCAAACCTGAAAAGCAAATAGAACAAAGACTAAAAGACAAAATAAACAATCAAAAAAGAGCAGAATATTCAAGGTCTGTGAGACAACACAAAATGTGTAGCATACATGTAATGGGAGTACCAGAAGGAGAAGAAAGAAAGGAACATAGAAATGCTTGAGACAGTAATTATTGAAAAATTTTCTAAGTTAGTGTCAAACAAGCCACAGATCTAGGAAGGAGCTCAGAGAACATCAAACGGGATAAATGCCAAAAAAAGAAAGAAGGAAATAAAGGAAGGAAGGGAGGGAGGGAGGAAGAAGGAAGGGAAGGAAGAGAGGAAGGGAGGGAGGAAGGGAAGGAAAGCAGGAAGGAAGGAGGGAAGAAAGACTAAGCATATCATTTTCAATCTACAACAAATCAAAAATAAAGAAAAGAATTCTGAAAGAAGCCAGAGGGGAAAAACACCTTACCTACAGAGGAACAAAAGTAAGAATTAACATCTGACTTCACCTCAGAATACATGCAAACAAGAAGACCGTGGAGTGAAATTAAGCTGTAGGGAGAAAAAAACCTCACCATCCTAGAATTCTTTACCCTGCAAAATTTCCTTCACAAGTGAAAGCAAAATAAAGACTTTCTCTGACAAACAAAAATTGAGGGAATTTGTTGCCAGTAGACTTTTTTTTTTTACAGGAAATGTTAAAGGAAGTTGTGGTATGCAGGCTTCTCATTGCGATGGCTTCTCTTATTGAGGACCATGGGCTCTAGTTGCACGGGCTTCAGTAGTTGTGGCACATGGGCTCAGTAGTTGTGGCGCACGGGCTTAGTTGCTCCATGGCATGTGGGATCATCCAGGGCTAGGGCTTGAACCCATGTCCGCTGCACTGGCAGGTGGATTCTTAACCACTGCACCACTAGGGAAGTCCCTGGGGGAATGTTTTAAACCATATTTTCTTGAGATAAGAAAACTATTCAAATGCTGGTTTTGAAAAATTATCTATTTGGAGAAAAATTAAATTAGAAAGTCATCTTACAACCTTCTCAAAAATTAATATTAAACAACCTTATACTACAAATTTAAATGTGTTAAATATACAATAGAAAAAAATTAATTTTCAGACCATATAAAACAATAAGTAAAAGATAAACAACATGATATGAAAAAAACTAGACAAAGGATATGAATGTAAAATTTACAGAGGCGAACATAAATATGTTCAACAAACACAAGAAAGAGGTCACCTCCTCTGAAGTCAGGGAGATGCAGTGAAATACAGCAAGGGGATCTTTTCTTTTTAATAACATGTATCAAGAATTAAACTCACTTTTAATATCAAGTGTTGATGATGAAGGAATTTGGTACCTTCACATACTGTTGGTAGACCTGAAACTTAGTAGAGCATAGTTATAAATATAACTGTAGTAGTTATAAATATAACTGTAACAAAAATAGACACAAAGTTATCAACAAGAGGCAGGTGAAGTATGGATACTGCCTAGTAATTAAAGTAAATCTGGAGGAAATGACCTGGGAGAACATCCTGTTTGTTAAATGCAAAAAACGGAGTTGCAAAACACTATGTACAGTAAGATGGACTTTATGAAAAAAATAAACGACAAGCAGGACTCTATAAAGGTGTAGAGAGAGGTCTGGAAGGGTACATGCCAAGCACCCAAGGAGTGAGAAGGGAGTAACAGTTACTGAGTGTTTGCTTTGTGCTATGAGATTCTTTTTTTTTTTTTTTTTTTTTTTTTTTGTGGTATGCGGGCCTCCCTCTGCTGTGGCCTCTCCCGTTGCAGAGGACAGGCTCCGGACGCGCAGGCTCAGCGGCCATGGCTCACGGGCCCAGCCGCTCCGCGGCATGTGGGATCCTCCCAGACCGGGGCGCGAACCCGGTTCCCCTGCATCGGCAGGCGGACGCGCAACCGCTGCGCCACCAGGGAAGCCCTATGAGATTCTTTACATGATTCTTTACAGATTCTTTACATGTACTAGCTCTAAACTTCCCAGCAATTCTGAGGAGGTAAAACCCTGGAGACTCTTAAATCTAAAGGTTTGTATCTTTCTGTAGTTCAAGGACATTTTCTGAAATGATGTATTTGATTGTGTACTCCCCAGAAGTCTGTTTTCCCTTTCTATAACTCTTCCTGCATTGATTCTGTAGATCTTTTAATTTTTCTTTCATGTTTCTCACCTCTTTGTCTTTTTGTTCTATGTTTTATGTCTCAGTGGTTATCAAACGTGAGGTGCACCCCAATCTCCTGGAAAGCTTGTGAAAACACAGATTGCCGGCCCCACCCCGAGTTTCTGATTTAGTAAGTCTGGACTGGAACCCAGAAACTTTCATGTTAAAAATTTCCCTGGTGATACTGATGCTGGTGGCTGGTTATCACATTTTGAGAACTACTGTTCTCAGGTATTTCTTTCACTTTGCATTTTTTTAGTTTGACAATTACATTTTTAATTTTCATGGACATTTTTATTGTTTTCAATTTTCTCTTTTTGGATGACTTTTTTCCTTTGTCTATGGAAGAAAAACCTCCTAAAACCTCACCGAGGATACTAAGTAGATTTTTTTTAAATGTTATTTCCTATTCCCCACGCTATCCCCGTTTCTCCTGGGTTCATAGCTCTGTTTGTTTATCTTGGTTCTTTTTTATGGGTTGTTTGTTTTACTCAAAGATCTGGGGATCCTTGGCTATCCATTTATATCTGTGAATGAAGGATTTGTGTTTTAATATAGGTGGCTCTAATTGGTCTTCTCTACCATCATAGGATCTATTTTTTCAACAGCCCTCTCCTCCAAGTTGGAGCCTTGAGCATGTTGACTGGCAAGATTCCATTTAGAGGTCATGACCAGGACTACTTCTCTCTCAGCCCCCAATAAAATGGGGAAGTCTTTTCTTGGGATGGCAGCACTGGCACGAGGAACCCCAGGCTTCCCCCCAAATCCTGTCTAGTTTCTTTTATAGGGCGCCCTCTTGTTCGGCCTGGGTGGGTGCCATCTTGGCCTACTGTTGTGCCTACTCAAGACAGAAGCAAGCATAGGGTGGATGTTCTCTTGGACACAATTCTTTCCAGGTGGGCCTAAGACTCGCCATGATTTCTCCTCCCCACTGTCTCCTGCCCTCTGTGCCTGTACCTTCTGACAACAGAGTCTTCCCAGGCCCCCGTGAGCAGTGGTTCTTACTTTCTAGACATCTACCTCTGTGGCTGCTTCCTCTGCTCTGCCCATCAGGGTGGTCCCATCTGATTTTCTTCAAATTCTTCTGGTGGCCCCCTCTCCCGTTCTTAGTGCTGTACTTTTTATTTCCTTTTGCCATTTTTTAAACTAGTGTAAGCAATGTTAAAATGGGACTCTTCAGTTTGTCTGAGTCACCGATGTGATAGACAATCAGATTCCACCAAGTCTGAGACAGACCACCACATGCAGAACTTATAAAGAAAATGTCCAATGAATGTTCCATTTCAAGAATACAAGGGAAGAGCAAGGAAGAAGAAATTGGGAGAACTTCTTTGGAGACAGTCTTATTCTAAATCCCCCCCACCTGCCTGTAGGCCACCCACAGAAGGGCTGGGCCACAGTGAGCAAGAGGGAGAGTGGGGGAGCAGGGAGAGAGAAGCTGACCAGCCTCCTAACTCTGCTCCCACCTCTTTCCTCCAGCTGCTCTGTTGGAGATTGGGAAGAGCTGGCCCCACTCCCTTTGCCCCTACACTCTCACAAGAAGCCTGTGACTCTGGGTAGCTGCTCTGTCTCTGGTCTTCACTCTCCTTTCTCTCCTACCCTGCCTCTTCCCTCTTCCTGCTTTCATTCCTCAACTGCCTCTCCCCCCTCTCATTTATTGCCAATAATACCAACCTCACATTGCTAAGTTCTCATCGCCGCTTATCAAGGACTATTACACTCCTCCCTTCTGCTCTCTTTCTGTTTATTCAACAAACACCACTGCAGACTGCGGCGGTGGATCTTAGAGGACAATAAGAACACACAAGCACAAACAGTGCAATCAATCTCCAAAAGAGGGCAATGTGAGGGAGGGGCCCCAAATTCTGCTGGGGGTGTCAGGAAGGCTTCCCAGGAGCCAAGTTTTGAGGAAGAGTAGAGCTGGCCAGGAGAAACGGATTTGGAAGGAGTCTTCCTGGCCAGAAAGAGCATCGTATGCAGAGTTCTAGAGACACACCAGAGGGTCACACATTCAGGAAGTGACATGCTCTGCCACTTTATTCCCCTTATTGTACACCTCAACCCTGAGAGTTAAGCAGTGCAGTGTAAAATACCTCTATTTTACAGATCAGGAAACTGAGGCTCAGAGAATCCATTCCACAAGCACTTCCATTCCACAGCAATGTTTGCCAGGCAGTGCAGGAGAAGCTGACAGTGAAGAGAGAAGGATTTCATTGTTGCACTGGACTAGTCATATTAATTATAGGATTCTTGAGACTGGAAGATTTTTATTATTCAAGAGTGATCAGAAAGCCATGGAACCTGCTGGAAATTTTACTAGGGGCAGGAATAAAGGTGTTTTCTGCTTATACTCTCTGTAGTCCCACTTGTTCAAAGTAAGGGGTAAATTCATTACAATGATTAATGAATTTACCCCTTACTTTTCTCTCTTTCTTTCTCTCTCTCTCTCTTTTTCTTTCTTTCTTTCTTTCTTTCTTTCTTTCTTTCTTTCTTTCTTTCTTTCT
>NC_041214.2:33936341-33975792 GCF_002837175.3 Physeter macrocephalus
CCTTCCTTCCTTCCTTCCTTCCTTCCTTCCTTCCTCCCTCCTTCCCTCCCTCCCTCCCTCCCTCCCTTCCTTCCTTCCTTCCTTCCTTCTTTTTCTCTTTGCTTTTCAATTTAGGAAGTTTCTTTTTTTAATTAATTTTTATTGGTGTATAGTTGCTTTATTAGGAAGTTTCTATTCACATATTTTCAAGCTCATTAATTCTTTCCTCTGTCATGTCCAATCTACTGACAAGCCCATCAAAGGCATTTTTCATTTCTGTTAAGAGTGTTTTTCATTTCTAGCATTTCCTTTTGATTCTACCTCAGAGTTTTTATCTCTCTGATTACACTACCCACGTTTCTACATGCTGTCCATTTTTTTCCCCATTAAAGGCCCCAGTGTATTAATCATAGTTATTTTAAATTCCTAGTCTGATAATTCCAAAATCTCTGCCATATTTGAGTCTGGTTCTGATACTTTGTCTCTTCAGATTGGGTGTTTTATTGTTTGTTTGTTGTTGTTTTTTGCCTTTTAGCATGCCTTGGAATTTTTTGTTGAAAGCTGGACATGATATATTGTGTAAAATGAACCAATAGGGCATTAGTGTGAGATTTTATATTTATCTGTCTAGGAATTAGGATGTGTTTACTACTTGCTGTAGCTGTGGTGTCGGAGGCTAAAATTTCTTTTAGTGTTCTTGTTTTTGTCTGCCCTGTTGTCATTAAGTTTCCTGAGAGACTCCTTTTTAAATAGGACCTGAGGTTTGCAAACTTTTAGCTATAAGTAATCCCCTGTTGTTGTACAGGAGTTCTGTAGACGTGGAGGTGAGGTGTGGGGAAGGGAATGCACTCTATAGTACTAAGATTGGATCTCAATCTTTTAGTACGCCTGTGTCCCTGAGCATCATAAGTGCTTCTCAGCTCCCTCACCCCTTAAGTGAGACAGGAAGGCTATAGGGGACTGGAGTTGAATATTTTCCTTTCCTCAGGTTGGTTAGTCTTGGGCAAAACTCAAGTCAGTCAGGCTATGGTAAAATAGTTTCTCTTGAGGACAGGCAATGTTAAGGAGAACAGAGAGCTCTGGGCATATTCTAAATTGGTACTCTCTCCCTCCTCTGCCAGAAGCAAAAGGGGACCCTTCTCCAATCTTCACATGAGATGCTGAGGGGCTCCTGGAAGAAATAAAAGTGTTGGGAATCCCCACGACTGTCCCCTCCAGAGGTTTTTGCTCTCAAGCTTGTCTATGCTGAGCTTCCAGCAATTTGTCAATTATAGTTTGTGTTCCTATCAGTACTGGCTCCAGCTGCAAGCTTCTGGTCCTGGGATTCTCCTGGTAAGATATGGTTCTCTGTATCCATCTGTTTCTCTAGTTTTCAGGGAAACAGTTTGCCCTATGATGTCAACTCTCTGTGGATCTAAAAAGAGTTGTTGATTTCCAGTTCGTTTAGCTTTTTTCTTGTGCGAGAATGAGGGTGATGACTTCTAAACTCTCTACATAATATCCCAAAGTACAAATAACCCAAATGTCCATCATATGATGACTGGATAAACAAAATGTGGTATATCCATACAACAAAATATTATTCAGCTATAAAAAGGAATGCAGTACTGATATATGCTACAACAAGTATGAACCATGAGAACATTGTGCTAAGTGACAGAAGCCAGTCACAGAAGACCACATGTTATATGATTTCATTTATATGAAATGTCCAGAATAGGTAAATATGTAGAGACTATAAATGTTAGGGTTTATTTCGGACTCTCAAGTCTATTCTATTGATCCATATGCCTATCCTTATGCCAGCACCACACTGTCTTGGTTACTGTAGCTTTGTAGTAAGTTTTGGAATCAGAAAGTTTAAGTCCTCCAGCTTTATTCTTCTTTTTTGAGATTGTTTTGGATATTTTGGGTCCCTTATATTTCCACATGAATTTTAGGACCAGCTTGTCATTTCTGAAAATAAAAGAAAGAAAAAACCCCGGCTAGGATTTTGATTAGGATTGCATTGAATCTGTAGGTCAATTTAGGGAGTATTGCCATCTGAACAATAAGTCTTCCAATCCATGAACATGGGATGACTTTCCAAAGCTTCTTTAATTTCTTTCAACAATGTTTTGTAGTTTTCTGTGTACAAGTCTTGCACTTATTTTGTCAAATTTATTCTTAAGTATCTTTATTCCTAAGTATTTATTCTTTCTGATGGTATTGTATATTGAATTGTTTTCTTAATTTCATTTCCAGATTGTTTATTGCAAGTGTATAGAAATACAGTTGATTCTTGTATGTTGATATTGTATCCAGTAACCTTGCTGAAGGAATATAATTGATTTCTTATATTGAATTTGTACCCAGCAAATGCACTAAACTCTCTTATTAATTCTAATACCTTATATTGTTGTGAAACCATCACAACAACACAATACAAAATGTATTGATGGACCTCGCAGTCTTTAATCTGTTATATGGCAAACTAATTGATTGATTGATTTTCTAATAATATACCAATCTTGTATTACTTGAATGATGCAACTTGATGATGATGTAGCATTCTTTTTATATCTTGCTGTACAGTATCTGATATAATAGCATTTTAAAAAATGATTATTAAAATCTATGTTCATGAGTGATAATAGTTTCTAATATTCTGTTCTTATACTTTCTTTGTCAGATTATGGCATCAGGGTTTTGATGCCAACCCCCAAAAGGAAAAATAGATTGGGGATATTCCTTCTTTTCTATTCCCTGGGAGAGTTCATGTATGGTTGCAATTATTTATTTCTTGATTAATTGTGGACAATGTTGAAGTGACTTGGATCTGGAGTTCTCTGTGTGACAAGATCTTTGACTACTGATTCAATTTCTTTGGAAGCCTATGAATATTTAGTTTTCTATCATCCTTGAGTTATATTTTCCCTAGCAACTTCCCTAGAAATTTCAAATGTATACATAATATTTACAAAATTATTTTGTTATATTTTTAATGTCCATAGTGTTGGTAGTTATTTTACTTTTTAAATTCATGATATTGGATACTGTGCCTTCTTCTTTTAATGACAGGTCTTATCAGAGTTCAATTTTCAAAATCTTTTCAAATAATAAACTTCTAACTTTGCTGATCCTCTCTATTGCATCTCTATTTCATAAATTCCTTTATTCCTCCGCATTTATTTGGATTTGTTTTGCACTTTCTCTACATTCAAATATTTAAGTGTTTTTTTCTTTTCTAATATATGCATTGCAGCCACTACCTTTTCTTCTAAATACTGCTTCAGCTGGATCACATGAGGTTTTTTTTTTAATATATTTTTGGCTGCGTTGGGTCTTCATTGCTGTGCGTGGGCTTTCTCTAGTTGCAGCGAGTGGGAGCTACTCTTCATTGTGGTGTGTGGGCTTCTCATTGCAGTGGCTTCTCTTGTTGTGGAGCACGGGCTGTAGACGTGTGGGCTTCAGTAATTGTGGCTCGTGGGCTCTAGAGCGCAGGCTCAGTAGTTGTGGCACATGGGCTTTGTTGATCTGCGGCATGTGGGATCTTCCTGGACCTGGGATCGAACTCGTGTCTCCTGCATTGGCAGGCAGATTCCCAACCACTGCGCCACCAGGGAAGTCCCTGGATCACATAAGTTTTGTTATTTACCATTTTCATTATTATTCAATTCAAAATACCTTCTGATTTCCATTATGATTCCTTAACCCACTGGTTATTTAGGAGTGTATTCACTAATATCAAAATATACAAAAATTTTCTAGTTATCTTTTTTGTTGTTGTCACTTTCTAGAGTAATGGCATAGTGGTCACAGAACATGCTCTATGTGTTTTCATTCTTTTCAAATTTGTTTTATAGTTTTATGGTAAATTTTTCTAAATGTTCCACATGTGCTTGCAATGAACATGTATCTATAAGTTGTCTGGTACAACAATGTATGCATAGGTCAAGTTTCTTAATAGCATTGCTCAAATAAGCTCAAAAATATTGCTGATTTTAGTATACTTTTTCTATCAGTCACAGATAGAGATATGTTAAATTGGCTAAGCCAGCTTTCTTTTAGTTGATATTTACATGATATATTTCCTTCCTCCTTTTTTACTTTAAACCTTGCTGCTTCTTTATAACATATAGCTTGTAAATAACATCACTTTGTTTTGATTTTATGTAGTTAGATAATTAATTACTAGTATATTTCAATTTAATTCAAATCCCTGTGCTTACTGTTTCTCTCATAGGTCTCATACTTTTCACTCCTTTCTTTTCTTATTTTTCAGTAGGTATATATTTTAATAATTTCATTTCCCCTCACTTAGCTTCTAAGTACACTAAGTATACACTCTATTTTCATTCTTTTAGTATTTACTCAGAAAATTATAACTTTCATCTTTGATTTACCAAAGATCAGTATTAGTCAATACCTTTACTTACCTCTTGGGAAAAAATGACCTTAGAACACTTTAACTTCGTGTAATATTTTCCCATTGTTATCAAATACAGTCTGTTCCATTACAATGTTTCTTTAATGATTAGTTCACACATGATTGATAAACAATGATGTCAGCATAACTCAGAAACTCTGCTAGTTTGCATGTGATTTTCTCCAGCATGTTAGTGTTTTGAAGCCATGAGAGGCAAGCTTTCTTATAATTAAAGACCAAGCCTTAATGTGATGTGAAGACCAAGACCTTAAAAAAAAAAAGCTAAAACTTGTGCAGAAGTGCCTAACTGTAGTGCAAGCAGAGGCTGTTTTAGTGGCTTTAAGAACATCTAACACACTTGGTAACTTTAACCATCTGGGTAGATGAGAGTGCAAATGAAGAAGCTGCAAAGAAACTACTTCTGTGTAGAAGTAAGCTTTAATTGAAGAAGTCTACTCCTGAACTGTAATTTTTTTTTGCAACTTGTTTTGTTGTTTAACATATGAAAATTTGACTGTTTTTAGTGTATAGTTCTATGAATTTTGAAACAGGTATAGATTTTTGTAACCACTACCATAATCAGAACACTTTTTTTTTTTTCCAGCACTTTCAAACTGTTGTTCCACTTCCTTCTGGCCTCTTCGGTTTCTGATAAGAAATCCATAGTCATTTGACTCTTTGTTCTTCTAGAAGAAACGATGCATCATTTTTTTTTATTCTTCCTGCTTTCAAGATTTTTTTCCCTTCTCTTTATTTTTCAGCAGTTTAATTATGAAGTGTCTAGCATGAATTTCTCTGGGTTTATTATCTTTGGGGTTAATTTAACTTCTTGACTCTATAAGTTTATATTTTTCACCAAATTTGGGGAGATTTTTAGCCTTTTTTCTTCATGTATTTTTTTTTACACTACACTTTTTCTCTTCTCCTTCTGCAACTGTGTTGACAAAAAAGTTTGACAGTTTCATATTGTCCCACAGGCTTCTTAGGCTCTTTCCACTTTTTTCCGCCAATCTTTTTCTCTTTGTTGTTTAGATTGGATAATTTCTCTGATCTATCTTCAGATTCACAACTTTTCCTCTGTCATCTCCATTCTATTACTAAAAGTCCATCCAATTAGGTTTTTGTTTCAGTTATTGTATTAGTTCTAAAATTTCCATGTGGTTCTCCTTTATAGCTTCTATTTCTTTGTTGAGACTTTCTATCTTTCCATTCATTTTAACAGTTTCATCCTTATTTTATAATAGCTGCTCTAAAGTCTTTATCAGATAATCCCAATATTTATGTCATGTTGATGTTCGCATCTGTTGATTATCTTTTCCCGTGAGAGTTGAGGTTTTCCTAGTTTTTTGTATGCCAGGTAATTTTGGATTGCATCCTGGCCATTGTGATTATTATGTTATTGGATACTGGGTCTTGTTTAAATTCTATATAAAATGTTGAAATTTTGTTTGTAGAGGCAATCGACTCACTTCAGTTCTGGCTGCAAACTCCAATCAGCCTTCTGTCATTTGTGGTTTTAAATAAGTTCCATTTTCAAGACTTTGCAGTGCTATTCATATCTGTCCTGCATGTATGCCACCTAGTGGTCAGGCTGGGTCCTGGAAAGCAGTCTATCTCTTAGTTTAGTTCTCAAAACCTTTGGTATGCTGTATAGAATTAGATCTATGCATGCACAATTCAGAGGCGAGCCCAGGATTTCATAAACAAGTTCATGGGTTTGTTCTCCCAAGCTCCCTCTTCTCTGCAACCTTCCGCATACTTTTTATTTCCCTGTGGCTCCCCATTGTTGTCCTCTGGCTAGAAAACTAAAGCTGGAGCTCTAGTTAACTCACTTCCCACAATTGCACCCATGTCTTGGGCCAAGTGGCAGAAGGATAGACGGAAAAACCAGCAATGCGGGTTTGCCTCACCCTCTTGGGGTGCTCTTTTGTCTACAGATAACTCTGATAAATGAGTAAGGGTCCCTCTCTTAAAGTTTTAGGCCCATCCATATATCCTTTCCTAGAAATTGTCCGTTTACAGCCTTTGCCCTTTTACTAGGCAGGTGGCTTGTCTCTTTTGTCTCTTCTTTTCACTGTAGTTCATTGTATATTCTGAATATTATTTATTAGCTGATATGTTTTATACAAACGTTTTCTCCCAGTCTATCACTAATTTTTTCTCCTTTGTTTTTATATAATCAAATTCATTAGTTTTTTTCCATTTGCAATTTAAAAAATTAGGTCTTAAGAACTCCTTCTTATCTGCTAATTATAATAAACATATTAGCCTAAATTTTCTCCTAGTAGTTTTATAGATGAGTTCATATTTGTGAAGGGATAAGGCAGCTTTGCTTCCACTTCCACATTATATAGTTATTTGTTCCCAAATCGTTGATTGAATATTCTATACTTTCAAAAACTCTTTTGCAATGCAAATTTCAATATATTTAATTCCTATGCATCCATAGGTTTCATTCTGTATTCTCTATTCTATTTAATTATCTACTTGTTTATACCTGAATCAACACCATGCAGTTATAATTATTATAGCTTTTCAGTATGCTTTGTTATATTAAAGGCCACATTCCTCACTTATCACTTTTTTCTAGTCTTTTCAAATCATCTAATATATTTTTGAAATTCTCTCTTTCAGATGAATTTTGGAATCTCTCATAAAATCCCTTTAAATGTTTCTATTGTAATTGCAGTTAATAATTACATCTTAGTGAACTGACATGTTAACAGAGTCATCCCATCCACTGTCACAGTATCTTTTCCAACTATAATCTATTATTTGTATGTCTTCCAAAATTTTGTAATTTGCTTCATATATGTCTTTCACAATAAATTATTATTATTATTATTACATTAGAAAAGTAGAAATAGAAGTTTTATAGATTTTTGGAAAAATGAATGGGAATTTTTCTTTTATAGTTTTAAAATGTTTTTTGCTGGTAAAAGAAAGTTACTTGCTATACTCTCTTACTTGTTCTGACAATTTATCAGTTGGTATGTTATAAAATTTTCTATGTATTTGATTATATTACCAACAGTTAGACAGTTTTGTCTGTTTATATTTTTTCTGGGTTTATATGTTATTTGTTTTTTTCTCTCTTGGTAAAAGCCTTTAGGGCAATCTTCAATATTTGCAGTTGCCTTGTTATTTTACATTAATGAAAATACTTCCAGTGTTTCATCACTTACTCTGATGTCTTCTGTAGCTTTCTGAGAGATACTTTAAAAGAATGCTTTTATAGCATCAGTTAAGAAGGTCATTTTCCCTTTCTTCTTAATCTGTTACTATGGTAAGTTTATTTTAAAATTATCTAATGTTGAACCACCTATACATTTCTGAGGTAGCTCTATTTGGTTATAACATATTGTTCTTTTGATATAATCCAGATTTAATTTTCTAATAATTATAAAAGTTAAATGTAAGTTTATAAGTGCAGCTACTCTATGCTCTCATTTCATTGTACTACACTTGCCACTTTTTGGTTTCAGAGTTATACTGAGAAATTTTCTACAAGTTTTTAGGCTCATAGCTATTGTCCTCTGTTCTTTGAAAGTCTGATAGATTTCCTATGCACAGTATATGATCCTAGTGCTTTATATAGAGGGAAATCATTGAAGGATAAACAATTTTTATTATTTATGTTTTAAAATTAAGTTATAATTTATATGCAACAAAATGCACAAGTCTTAAGTGTTTATTTTAATGAATTTTGACAATTATATATATTGTGTAATCCTCACTCAAATATTTTCCAAGAAACTCATCCATAAATTCAGGTTTCCCCCAGAAATAAATCCACGCACCTATCTATGGTCAATTAATCTATGACAAAGGAGGCAAGAGTATACAATAGAGAAAAGACAGTCTCTTCAATAAGCGGTGCTGGGAAAACTGGACAGCTACATGTAAAAGAATGAAATTAGAACATTCTCTAACACCATACACAAAAATAAACTCAAAATGGATTAAAGACCTAAATGGAAGACCAGATACTATATAACTCCTAGAAGAAAACATAGGCAGAACACTCTTTGACATAAATCGCAACAGTATCTTTTGGATCCATCTTCTAGAGTAGTGAAAATAAAAACAAAATAAACAAATGGGGCCTAATTAAACTTAAAAGCTTTTGCACAGCAAAGGAAACCATAAACAAAATGAAAAGATAACATATAGAATGGGAGAAAATATTTGCAAATGATGAGACTGATGAGGAATTAAACTCAAAGTGTGCAAACAACTCATACAGCTCAATATTAAAAAAAAAATCTAATAAGAAATGGGCAGAAGATCTAAATAGACATTTTTCCAAAGAAGACATATAGATGGCCAAGAGACACATGAAAATATGCTCAACATCACTAATTATTAGAGAAATGCAAATGAAAACTACAGTGGCCACACTGGTCAGAATGGCCTTCATCAAAATGTCTACAAATAATAAATACTGGAGAGGATGTAGAGAAAAAGGAACCCTCCTATACTGTTGGTGGAATGTAAATTGGTACAGCCACTATGGAGAACATTATGGAGGTTCCTTAAAAAACTAAAATAGAGCTACCATATGATCCTGCAATCTGGAGAAAACCGTAATTCTAAAAGATACATGCACCCAATGTTCATAGCAGCACTATTTACAATAGCCAAGACATGGAAGCAACCTAAATGTCTATCGACAGGGGAATGGATAAAGAAGATGTGGTATACAATGGAATATTACTCAGCTATAAAAAAGAATGAAATAATGCCATTTGCAGCAACATGGATAGACCTAGATGTTATCATACTAAGTGAATTAAGCCAGACAGAGAAAGAAAAATATCATATGATATTGCTTATATGCGGAATCTAAAGAAAAATGATACAAATGAACTTACATACAAAACAGAAACAGACCCACAGAATAGAAAACAAATTTATGATTACCAAAGGGGAAAGAGGAGGGAGGGGTAAATTAGGAGTTTGGGATTAACATATACACACTATTATATATAAAATGGATAACAAACAACGACCTACTGTATAGCACAGGGAACTATACCCAATATTTTGTAATAACCTGTGAGAAAAGAATCTGTTATATGGAAATTCTTTCATAATTGAAAAATATTCTTCTCCAAAAATTATGTCTTATTTCATGTTCTCGATATTGGGGTTTTTTTAAAAACTTTTTTTGGTCATTTTTTTCTCTTGATCACACTTGCCATAGATTTGTCTTTTTTATTGATTTTTTCAAATAACCAGTTTTTAGTTGTATTGATCACTTCTGTTTTAAAATTTTTAATTTTTATTTTCTGTTTTTATTGACTTTGACATGTTTATTCTATTATCTTTGGTCTATAGTTTTGTTTTTGTTTTTGTTTTTTTGCGGTACGTGGGCATCTCACTGTTGTGGCCTCTCCCCTTGCGGAGCACAGGCTCCGGACGCACAGGCTCAGCGGCCATGGCTCATGGGCCCAGCCGCTCTGCAGCATGTGGGATCCTCCCGGACCGGGGCATGAACCCGAGTCCCCTGCATTGGCAGGCGAACTCTCAACCACTGTGCCACCAGGGAAGCCCTGGTCTATAGTTTTTAATATGTTTGTTTGTTGAACTTATTGAGTTTAAAACTTATTTCATTAATTTTTAACCTTTCTTTCTAATAAATGCATTTAAGGCTATAAGTTTTTCTCTGAGTGTGTGTTTGGCTACAAATCACAGGGTTTGAAATTTAGTGGTCTCATTTTTATTTATTCCTACACACATATATATATTTTAATTTTATTTATTTATTTATTTATTTATTTATGGCTGTGCTGGGTCTTCGTTTCTGTGCAAGGGCTTTCTCTAGTTGTGGCAAGCTGGGGCCACTCTTCGTCATGGTGCGCAGGTCTCTCACTATCGCGGCCTCTCTTGTTGCAGAGCACAGGCTCCAGACGTGCAGGCTCAGTAATTGTGGCTCACGGGCCCAGTTGCTCCACGGCATGTGGGATCTTCCCAGACCAGGGCTCGAACCCATGTCCCCTGCATTGGCAGGCAGATTCTCAACCACTGCGCCACTAGGGAAGCCACGCCTACACATATTTTTTAAATAGTTGTTTTAAAAGACCCACTTAATGTAAAATTTGCCCTCTTAACCATTTTAAAGTGTACATTTCAGTACTATTAAGTATATTAACATATTGTGAAATAGATCTCCAGAATTTTATCATCTTGCAAATCTGAAACTCTATACCCATTAAACAACTCCTCTTTCCCTCTCTCTTCAGCCTCTAGTAACCACCACTCTACTTTTTTTTCTATGAATTTGACTAATTTATATACCTCATATAAGTGGAATCATACAGTATTTGTCTTTATGTGATGACTTATTTCACTTAGCATAATGTCCTCAAGATTCATCCATGTTGAACATGTTGACAGGACTTTCTTCCTTTTTAAGGCTGAATAACATTGTATGTATGCACCACACTTTGTTTTCCCATTCATCCATCAATGGACATGTGGATTGCTTCCACTTCTTGACTATTGTGAATAGTGCTTCTATAAACATGGGTGTGAAAAAATCTCTTCAACACCCTGGTTTCAATTATTTTGGATATATACCCAGAAGTGGGATTGCTAGATCGTATGGCAGTTCTATTTTTAATTTTTTTGAAGAAACTTCATACTGTTTTCCATAGCAGTTATACCATTTTACAAATCCACTAACAGTGCACAAGAGTGCCAATTTCTACACATCCTTGCTAATACTTGTTATTTTCTACTTTCTTTTTTTTAGTAATTGTCATCCTAATGGCTCTGAGGTGGTATTTCACTGTGGTTTTGCTTTGCATTTTTATGATGATTAATGATGTTAAGCATCTTTTCATATGCTTTTTGGCCATGGTATATCATCTTTGGAGAAAGGTCTATTCAAATTCTTTGCCCGTTTTTAATTGGGTCATTATATTTTTATCTTTTTGAGTTGTAGGACTTCCTTTTATATTCTGAACACTAGACCCTCATCACATATATGACTTGCAAATGTTTTCTTCCATTCTTTATGTTCTCTTTTTACTCTGTTGATTATGTACTTTGATGCACCAAAGTTTTAAACCTTGAGGTAATCCCATATGTCTATTTTTGCTTTTGTTGCCTATGCTTTTGGTGTCATATCTAAGAAAACATTCAGCCCAATATCATAAAGAATTTCCCTAATGTTTTCTTCTGAGACTTTTATAGTTTTAAGTCTTACACTTAGGTCTTTCATCCACTTTGAGTAAATTTTTGTATATGGTGTAAAGTAAGGGTTCAACTTCATTCTTTTGCATGGGGATATTCAGTTTTCCTACTACTATCTGTTGAAAAGACTATACTTTCCTTACTCACTGGTCTGGACATTCTTGTTGAAGATCACTTGACCATATATGTGAGTATTTATTTCTGGAATTGCTATTCTATTCATTGATTTATGTATTGGTCTTTTTGCCAGTATCACACTGTTTTGATTACTGTACCTTTGTAATATGTTTTGAAATCAGGAAGTATGAGACCTCCAAATTTGTTTCTCTTTTTCAAAATTGTTTGGCTATTCAGGGTCTCTTGGGGTACCATATGAATTTTAGGATGTATTTTTCTAAGTCTACAAAGAATGTCACTGAGATTTTGATAGTGATCACGTTGAATCTGTAGATCACTTTAAGTAGTACAAACATTTTAATAATTTCCAATCCATGAACATGGGATGCCTTTCCATTTATTTGTATCTTCTTTAATTTTTCCACAATGTTTTGTAGTTTACAGTGTACAAATCTTTCATCTCTCTGGTAAGGTTTATTACTAGATATGATTCTTTTTGATGCCATTGTAAATGGATTTGTTTTCTTAATTTTCTTTTTCTATTGAAGTATAGTTGATTTACAGTACTATATTATTTTCAGGTGTATAGCATAGTGATTCAGTATTTTTATAGATTAAACTCCATTTAATGGTTTTATAAAATATTGGCTATATTCCCTGTGTTGTACAATATATCCTTGTAGCTTATTTATTTTATATATAGTAGTTTATACCTCATATTTCCCTTCCCCTATCTTGTCTCTCCCCACTTTCCTCTCCCACTGGTAACCATTAATTTGTTCGCTATATCTGTGAATCTATTTCTGTTTCAGTATATTTATTTATTTGTTACTTTTTATATTACATATATAAGTTAAATTGTATGGTATTTGTCTTTCTCCACCTGACTTATTTCACTAAGCATAACAGCCTCCATGTTGCAAAAAGCAAAACTTTCTTTATTATGGCTGAGTAGTATTCTGATATATACATATATACATATGGAATACATATATATGTATATATTGGAATATATATATCTTCTTCTGTATCTATTCATCTGTTGATGGACACTTAGGTTTCTTCCTTATCTTGGCTATGGTAAATAAGCTGCTATAAACATTGGGGTGCATGTGTCTCTTTGAATTAGTGTTTTCATTTTATTCGGGTATATATCCCTGAGTGGAATTGTTTGGTCATATGGTAGTTCTATTTTTCGTTCTTTGAGGAATCTGCATACTGTTTTCCATAGCAGCTACACCAATTAACCTTCCCACCATCAGTGTACTAGGGATCCTTTTCCTCCACATCCTTGCCAACATTTGTTATCTGTGGTCTTTTGGATGACAGCCATCAAATAGACAGGTGTGAGGTGATATCACATTGTGGTTTTGATTTTCATTCCTATGGTGATTAGCCATGTTGAGCATCTTTTCACGTGCCTGTTGACCATCTGTCTGTCTTCTTTGGAAAAATGTCTATTCAGGTCTTCTGCCCAATTTTTAACTGGGTTGTTTGGTGTTTTTTTGATATTGAGTTATACGAGCTGTTCATATATTTTGGATTAACCCCTATCAGACGTATCATTTTCAAATATTTTCTCCCCTTCAGTAGATTGTCTTTTCATCTTGTTGGTGGTTTCCTTTGCTGTACAAAAGCTTTTAAGTTTAATTAGGTCCCATTTGTTCATTTATTCTTTTGTTTCCTTTACCTGAGGAGACAGATCCAAAAATATATTGCTACAATCTATGTCAAAGAGTGTTCTGCCTACGTTTTCTAGGATTTTTATGGTTTCTGGTCTTACATTTAGATCTTTAATCCATTTTGAGTTTATTTTTATATGTGGTATGAGAAAATTTTCTAATTTCATTCTTTTATATTTAGCTGTCCAGTTTTCTACTTATTGAAGAGACTGTCTTTTCTCTATTGTATATTCTTTCCTCCTTTGTCATAGATTAACTGACCATAAGTGCTTGGGTTTATTTATGAGCTCTCTATTCTGTTCCATTGTGTTATAACTTTGTGTCTGAAGTCAAAGAGTGTGATGGCGGGAGTTGGGGCTGGAGATGGAGGGGCTAAAGCCAGAGCCAGGTATGAATCAGTGTCTAGTTCTCCTATTCTCAGTGTCTGTCACTGCCCTATTGTGGGCAGTGTCAGATCCCAAGATGCTGGAGGAGAAGCCCTGAGGGTCAGGTCTGAGCTGGTTTCATTACATATAAGTATACCCTCTCCCTCTTCTCAGCAATGGCAGCTTTTTGATTACTTATTCAATCTCCTTACTCATTATTAGTCTGCTTAAATTTTCTGCTTCTTCATGATTCAGACTTGGTATGTTGTGCGTTTCAAGAAATTAATCCATTTCTTCCAATTTATGTATACAATGGTTCATAGTATTCTTTTTTATATAAAAAATGAATTGTTTTTATTTCTGTGGCATCATTTGTAATATCTCCTCTTTCATTTCTGATTTTAGTTATTTGACTATTCTCTTTTATTCTTAATCTAGCTAAGATTTTGTCAATTTTATCAATCTTTCAAAAATTTATCTCAATTTTATTGATATTTTCTATTGTTTTTCTATTCTCTATTTCATTTATCTCTTCTCTCATCTTTGTATTTCCTTGCTTCTGCTTAGCTTTGGGTTTAGTTTTTACTCCTACTTTCTGTAGGTGTAAATTTAAGATGTTAAATTGAGATCTTCTTTTTTAATGTACACATTTACAGCTATAAAATTCCCTCTTAGCACTGCTTTCATTGTATCCCATAAGTGCTGGTATATTGTATTTTAATTTTCATTTATCTCTAATTTCTCTTGTGATTTATTCTTTGGTAGTTTAAGGGTGTGCTGTTTAATTTTCACATATTCATGAATTTTTCTGTTTCCCATGTGCTTTTGATTTCCAATTTCATTCCATTTGTAATCAGAAAAGATACTTTGTATAATTTCAATCTTGAATTTGTTAAGACTTGTTTTATGGCCTGACACATGGTCTGTCATGGAGGATGTTCCAAGTGCACTTGAGAAGAATGTATATTCTGTTGTTATTAGATAGAGTGCTCTATTAGGTCCAATTGCTATATTGTTCAAGTTCAGGTTCTCTATTTTCTTATTGATCTTCTGTCTGTTTGTTCTATTCATTATTGAAAATAGGGGTGTTGAAGTCTCCAGCTATTATTGTGTTGCTGTCTATTTCTCCCTTCAACTCTGCAGTTTGTTTCATATATTTAGGAGCTCTGAGGTGTGGTGCACAAATATTTATAATTGTTATATCTTCTTGGTGAATTATCTCTTGTAACAGTTTTTGATTTAAAGTATATTTTTATTTTTGATATTAGTACTCCTTCTCTCTTTTGATTACCATTAGTAGAATATCTTTCTATCCTTTCACCTTCAGCCTATAATGTGTCCTGAGATCTAAAGTAAGTCACTTAGAGACAGCCTTTTGTTGATTTTGTTTTTAAAATCCATTCAGCCAATCTATATCTTTTGGTTGAGTTTATCTATTTATATTTAAACTAACTAATGAGAGGGAAGGACTTACTGTTACCATTTTGTTAACTGTTTTCTGTATGTCTTGTAGCTTTTTTGTCCCTCCTTTCCTTTCTTACTTTCTTCCTTTGTATTTCTTTATTTTTCTCTTGTAGTAATATACTTTGGTTCCTTTCTCATTTCCCTTTGTGTATGTTCTATGGATGTTTTCTTTGTGGATGCCATTGCAATTGCATAAAACCTCCTAAAAAGATAACATTCTATTTTAAACTGATAACAATTTTACTTCAGTTGCATACAAAAATCTCTACTCCATTACAGCTCCCCACTTCCTCTATTTTACATTATTGATGTCTCAAATTACATTGTATTCCCATAACATAGGTTTTTTGGTTTAAAAAATGCTTCTTGTCACATGTGTATATAAGTTCCATGCATCAAGATTACTATATTTATTCATGTATTTACTATTACTGGAGATCATTTTTTTTTTACATTTTTCTTTCTTTTTTTACTAAAAAAAATTGAGATATATTTGATGTACAGTATTATATAAGTTACAGATGTACAGCATAGTGATTCATAAT
Organism: Physeter macrocephalus; assembly: GCF_002837175.3. Lineage (NCBI taxonomy): Eukaryota > Metazoa > Chordata > Mammalia > Artiodactyla > Physeteridae > Physeter > Physeter macrocephalus. The sequence continues at coordinate 33,952,102 of NC_041214.2, forward strand.
TTTTAAAGTTTATACTCCATTTATAGTTATTATAAAATATTGACTATATCCCCTGTGTTATATAATGTATCCTTGTAGCTTATTTATTTTATGCATAATAGTTTGTACCTCTTAGTCCCCCTCCTCTATCTTGCCCCACTTTCCCTCTCCCTACTGATAAGCACTAGTTTGCTCTCTCTATATGTGAGTCTGATTCTTTTTTGTTATATTCACTAGTTTGTTGTATTTTTTAGGTTCCACATATAAGTGATATTATACAGTATTTGTCTTTCTCTGTCTGACTTATTTCACTTAGCATAATGCCCTCCAAGTCCATCCATGTTGTTGCAAATGGCAAATTTTCATTCTTTTTATGGCTGAGTAGTATTCTATTGTATATATGCATACCACATCTTCTTTATCCATTCATCTGTTGATGGACACTTAAGGTTGTTTCCATATCTTGGCAATTGTGAATAATGCTGCTATAAACATTGGTTTCCCTTTTCTCCACAATCTTGCCAACATTTGTTGTCTGTGGTCTTTTTGATGGTAGCTATCAAGTAGACAGGTGTGAGGTGATATCACATTGTAGTTTTGATTTGCATTTCTCTGATGATTAACGATTTTGAGCATCTTTTCATGTACCTGTTGACCATCTCTTGTTCTTTGGTCTTCTGCCCATTTTTTAATCTGGTTGTTTGGATTTTTTTGATATTGAGTTGTATGAGCTGTTTATATATTTTGGATATTAACCACTTATTGGTCATATCATTAGCAAATATTTTCTCCTGTTCTTTAGGTTGTCTTTTCATTTTGCTGATGGTTTCCTTTGCTATGCAAAGGCAAGATTATTATATTTTAAAATGGCTTCATGTTGCTAACATTCTTTCATTTCAACTTGAAGAACCCTCTTTAGCATTTCTTCTAGAGCAAGTCTAGTGGTAATAAGCTCTCTCAACTTCTGTTCATCTGGGAAAGTCTTAATTTCTCCTTTATTTTTTGAAGGACAGTTTTGCCAGATATAGTATCCCTGGCCAACAGTTTTTTCTTTCAGCAATTTGAATATATCATCCCACTTCATTTTGACCTGCAAAGTTTCTGTTGAGAAATTCACTGAAAATCTTATGGAGGCTCCCTTGTTTGTGATTCTCTTTTGCTGCATCTAAGATTCTCTCTCTGTCTTTGACATTAGACAGTTTGATTATAATGTCACATTGTGGTTCTCTTTGGAGTTTTTTGAGTTTCTTGAATCTGTGTGTCCATTTCTTTCCTTAGAGTTGGGAGATTTTTAGTTATTGTTTCTTCAAGTAAACTCTCTGCCCCTTTCTCTTTGTCTTTTCCCTCTGGGATTCCCACATTGTGTATGTTCGTCCACTTGATAGTGTCTCTTAAGTTCCTTAGCTCTCTTCATTTTTCTTCATTCAGTTTTTTCCTTTTGATCCTCTGACTTGATGATTTTAAATGACCTTTCTTCAAGCTGATTTTTTTTCTGCCTGATCAAGGCTGCTGTTGAACCCCTCATTAGTTTTCAGTTCAGTTAATGTATTTTTCAGTTCAAGAATTTGTTTCCTTTTTTTTTTAATACTTTCTTTCTCTTTGTTGATATTCTCATTTTGTTCTTGGTGGGTTCATGGTAGATGAGTGGGTGTAAAGGTAGGCACTTGGACAGTGCTGTGAAGTCATTTACTTTTTCTTGTAGGCACACAGGAAGACTACATTTCCCAGTGTCCCCTGCCTCTGGATGGGGCCATGTGATTATTTCTGATCAATGGAATTCAACTTCTTGGCCCAGCTCCTACGATATACCATGAGGTTCTTGGCTGCTCTTATTATCTATAAGGCAGCTATCTGAATACAGAAGACCCAGAAGAAGGCTGCAAGACTATGGAGGATCCATAAGATGGAAGGGACAGCCAACCAGGAATATTCACTTTGTTTGTGTGAGGGAGGAAAAAGTCTTTGTATTAATCCACTGAGATTTAGGTTTGTTATAGTTGTTAGTCCATTCTGACTGATACAGAAATTGATAAAGGAAGTGGAGTCTTGCTGAAATTAAATCCTACAGTATGTGACATTAGCATAGCAGTAGGTGGTAAGCAGTGAGGAAGCTATGCTGGGGGCTGGAGAAATAGAGATCCATGTTGTTAGAGAAAAAACATTTGATAAAATCATCATTTTTTTGAAATGTGAAAGGAAGATCCCATGCCTAATGAGTTATCAGTACCAAGGAAAAAGGTGGGAAGTAGAGTATTAATATGTGTGGATATTATTGGCCTTGATGGCAGGGTATTGCAAGGATGATGTGCATTCAGGGAAGACTCAGCCAGTGTAAATGTTGAAATGAAAGGAAATTGGGAGATTCCAGAAATTTGGCACCTTGAAAGGAGGGAAAGACAAGTTATTTGAAGCCCCAAATAGTAAGAGATAGTATTTCTAAAGTTTTGAGCAACAAAGGCTCAGTAAAACTTATCAGTTGAATAAAGCCCTCAGGGAAAATTTTAAATTTTGGTCTTTTTTGTTCAAGTTGGATAGGCTCAAGGTAGCTGCCTTTACATTGAGAGAGAGGCAAAGGATAGGGGTGGGAAAGCACTTCAGGATTTGAGAACTATGACCAGGAAAAAACCTTAGTTATGATTAATAAATGGAACTGAAAGCAAGTAGATTAGCAACCCAGGGTTTGAAGGAATTAAATTTTGTAAGCTACAACAGCCTGGACAAAAACTGGCTCTAACTGTTTAGTACTTAAAACAATCATCAGAACGGCAGTGGCAGTGGCAGTGGCAGTGCAGTGGGAGGTGAGCCTGGACCCCCACATTCCTCCATGTACAGAACATCCTGGGATCATCTCTCATCTGTCAACAGATATTTGCAGCAAGTTTCAAGGAAACAAGCACAATGGACTAAACATGTTCACTATCAAAAGGTGAACAGGCTTCCCTGGTGGCGCAGTGGTTGCGCGTCCGCCTGCCGATGCAGGAGAACCGGGTTCGCGCCCCGGTCTGGGAGGATCCCACATGCCGCGGAGCGGCTGGGCCCGTGAGCCATGGCCGCTGAGCCTGCGCGTCTGGAGCCTGTGCTCCGCAACGGAAGAGGCCACAACAGAGGGAGGCCCGCATACCACAAAAAAAAAAAAAAAAAAAAGGTGAACATTCACAACTTCCAATCCTGACCAAGATGGATTAATGGACCAGATTTACTTCCACCCAAAATAACTAAAAATCTGGACAAATATATGAAACAGTACTGTTAAGACATTAGATATTAGGCAATGAAGAACAGTGATTCTTGAAAAATGGGAAGAAAATGAGATGAACCCTATGATGGTCCCAGCTTAATTCTTAGAAAGGAAATCAGGGAGAGCTTAGTGGTCTCCTTAGGTTGAAAAGTTGAATTTGGAAGGCCCAGGTGGCTTGAGTTTGCAGGGCAAGTCATCAGAGAGGAGGAGTTGTGCAGAGAGAGAAGTCTAGAAATCTGTAGAAGGTTCCTGCAGTATTCACCTGAGTACTGGCCAGTGAGTGAATATGAGAAAATTTCACAAGGCCGGAGAAAGTATTGCCCAAAAAGGATCAGAGGAAAAATCCCTGTCGCTCACACAGGGACAGACATATTTCTGTTTTCAACATCCAGAGAAAAATTACATAATTGACAATTTATCAGGTGAGTTTGCCTCAGTAGTGGGGAAAATTTAGCCCCTCTACTAAGTTAAACACTACTCTGGCCCTATTTAAAAAAGCTTAAAAGCAATATCTGAAAGAATTAAACTGGCTCTAAGTAACTTACTCATGTCCCATAACAAGAGTCAAGCATATTTATAGGAATATGGAAACAAATAGTACACAACAAGGTAAAATTTTAAATGTCTGGCATACATTCAAAGACTGCCAGACATCCAATGAAGCAGAAATGTATGATCCATCATGAAGAGAAAAATCAATCATAAGAAACTGACCCAGAAATAATATAGATGATAGGGCTTCCCTGGTGACGCGGTGGTTGTGAGTCCACCTGCCGATGCAGGGGACGCGGGTTTGTGCCCCTGTCCGGGAGGATCCCACGTGCCGCGGAGCGGCTGGGCCCATGAGCCGTGGCCGCTGGGCCTGTGCTTCTGGAGCCTGTGCTCTGCGGCGGGAGAGGCCACAGCAGTGAGAGGCCTGCATACCACTAAAAAAAAAAAATATATATATATATATATATATATATATATAGATGATAGATTCTACAGATGGTAGATTCTATAGATTCTATAGAATTTATCATCCTTATAGTAGGTTGGGACCTTAACACAGTTATTAGAACTATAATCCATATGTTCAGAAAGATAGATGAAAGACTGAACTGTTAAGTAGAGACATAGAAAATATAAAGAATACTCAAATTGAACTTATAGACATGTAAACTATAATGTCTGAGATTTTTAAAAAATACACTGGACGCTACAAATGGTAGATTAGATATTGTGGAAGAGAAGATTAGTGAATTTGAAGACAGAGCAATAGAAACTACCCAAAATGAAACACAAAAAGGAAAAATACTAAAAATAAACAAACAAAACATCAGTGGGCTGTAGGACAACTTCAAGCATCCTAAAGTCCCTGAAGGAGAGGAGGTGAAAACATTTTTCCAGCTTTGAGGTATTGCTGACACATAACATTGTGTAAGTTTAAGGTGTATAATGTGTTGATTTGATACACCTACATATTGCAAAATGATTACCACCATATCATTAGGTAACATCTTTATCACATTACATAATTACCATTTCTTCTTTGTGGTGAGAACATTTAAGATTTACTCTCTTAGCAACTTTCAAATGCACAGTATTATTGTAAAAATACAGTATTGTTAACAATAATCACCATGCTGTACATTAAATCCCCAGAACTTATTCATCTTATAACTGAAAGTTTGTACTCACTGACCAATATCTCCCCATTTCCCCTACCCCTTGGTCCCTGGTAACTGCCATTCTACTTTTTTTTCTGTGAGTTTAGCTTCTTTCGATTCTGCATGTGATTGAGCTCACACAGTATTTGTCTTTCTCCGTCTGACTTATTTCACTTAGCATAATGCCCCAAGGTCCATCCATGTTGTTGCAAATGGCAGAATTTCCTTCTTTCTCATGGCTGAATAATATTCCAGTGTGTGTGTGTGTGTGTGTGTGTGTGTGTGTGTGTGTGTGTGTGTGCACTGTGTATTCTTCTTTATCCATTCACTTAGGTTGTTTCCACATCTTGCCTATTGTGAATAGTGCTGCAATGAACGTGGGACTGCAGATATCTCTTCAGGATTGTGTTTTCATCTCCTTTCGTTATATACCTGGAAGTAGGATGGCTGGATCATGTGGTAGTTCTATCAAAAGAAATTTTTTGAAGAACTAATGGACACATTAGTAAAAACTATAAATCTAGATATTTAAGAAACTCAGTGAATCCCATGTACAAGGAACAATAAAACTATACCAAGGTACAAGGTATAATCAAATTGCTCAAAGCAAGAGAAAATCTTAAAAGTAGCTAGAGGAAAAGACCATAGATTTTTGTTGGAATAAATGTAAATCAGAAATAGCCTATCAAACTTTTAAAGTACTGAAATATAAGAATTATCACCCCAGAATTTTTTACCTAGTAAAAATATCTTTCAAAAATGGTGAAGGGCTTCCCTGGTGGCGCAGTGGTTGAGAGTCTGCCTGCCGATGCAGGGGACACAGGTTCGTGCCCCAGTCCGGGAAGATCCCACATGCCGTGGAGCGGCTAGGCTCGTGAGCCATGGCCGCTGAGCCTGCACGTCTGGAGCCTGTGCTCTGCAACGGGAGAGGCCACAATAGTGAGAAGCCCCGCATACTGCAAAAAAAAAAAACGAACAAAAACCAAAACAAAACAAAACAAAATGGTGAAATAAAGACCTCTTTAGGTATAAAGATCCAAAAGGAACTCATCACCAACAAATCTGCACTACAAGGAATACCAAAAGAAGTCCTGGGCTTCCCTGGTGGTTCAGTGGTTAAGAATCCGCCTGCCATTGCAGGGGACACGGGTTCGAGCCCTGGTCTGGGAAGATCCCACATGCCGTGGAGCAACTAAGCCCATGCACCACAGCTACTGAGCCTGCACTCTGGAGCCTGCAAGCCACAACTACTGAGCCCGCGTGCCCCAAGTACTGAAGCCCGTGCACCTAGACCCCGTGCTCTGCAACAAGAGAAACTACGGCAATGAGAAGCCCACGCACCGCAACGAAGAGCAGCCCCTGCTCGCTGCAACTAGAGAAAGCCCAAGCACAGCAACGAAGACCCAATGCAGCCAAATAAATAAATTAATTAAAAAAAAAAGAAACCCTACAAGCAGAATGAAAATGATACCAGTTATAAATCTGGATCTACACAGAGGCATCAAGAGTACCAGAAATAATAACCATGTGGGTAAATATAAAGACTGTTTTTGTTTTAATCTCTTTAAAAGATAATTGTTTAAAGCAAAAATTAAAACAATGTAATGTGGCATTTAAAACACATAGAGAAATAAAATGTATGACAGCAATAGCACAAAGACCTAAAGGGGGAAAATGTAAATATATTATTGTAAGGTCTTATCTGTACATGGAATGGTATAACATCACTTGAAAGTAGACGATGACAAATATTATATGTATACTGTAAACTCTAAAGTAACAACTAAAACAGCATGGAGTTATTGCTTATAAGCCAATAAAGGAGAAGGACATGAAAAAAGTTCTAAGTTGATCCAAAGGAAGGCCGAAAAAAGGGAAAAGAGAACAAAGGACAGATGAGGTTTGGCACTGTTTGTTAGAGAGCAGATACAGGTGGCAAGGGAGCAGGTGGGAGGGTAAGATGTAAGTGGCTGGGTCTCTAGGTGACTGGGTGGGAGGGAGGGAAGTGGATGGGTGGTGAGTTGAAGGTAGTTGAACAGATACCTCAGCCCCAGGTCTCAGATTCTTCCAGAGCTTTCGGCCATGGTTCTTGGTCTTTCATACCCTGCCTGACTATTGATTTCTTCCCTCCAGCTCTGCTTCTTTTTTTTTTTTTTTTTTTTTTTTTCAGTACGTGGACCTCTCACTGTTGTGGCCTCTCCCATTGCGGAGCACAGGCTCAGCTACCATTGCTCACGGGCCTAGCCACTCCGTGGCATGTGGGACCTTCCCAGACCGGCCCGGACCAGGGCACGAACCTGTGTCCCCTGCATCGGCAGGCGGGCTCTCAACCGCTGCGCCACCAGGGAAGCCCCTAACTCTGCTTCTTTTACAAGGAAGATCCATGAAGAGCTGTGCCATGAAGGATGGATAAAATTTAGGCATATAGAAAGGGAAGGAGATGGTGTTTCAGGAAGCAATAAAGTATAAGCAAAGATATAGAGCCAAAAAAAAAACAAACGATTGTTCAGAGACAGTTAGAATACCAATTAGGATTGAATGAAGGTTAAGGATCAGGAAGCTGTGAAAGCAAAAATGTTGCATGGCTAACCCTTGTACAATTACTGCAGTGACTGCTATTATTGTTGATTTATTGAGCACATGCTATATTCTAGGCACTATGCCAGAGATGTTGCATATTTTATAGCTACCGTCTGAAGTTGGTATTATTATCCATATACTATAGGTAGGTAGATGGGCAAAGCGGGATCAATTAACGTGGCTATGGACACATAGTGGGTGAATGTCTCAGATGGAATTCAAACCCAGGCCTGGGCTGCCCCCAGTCAGCCCTCTTTGCTGCCTCATGGAAACGACCTTCTTCCTGGGTGGACCTTGCAATGGCTTGAGAGATCTTACTGTCTTTAGAGGCCCCCTGCCTGGGGATGCTATTTTTTCCAGGACTTGAGATCCTTTAGAAGGTAAGCCCAGAAGAGTGCGGTTTACCTGGGGTGGTTCTCCAGGATGCTGGGCCTCAGACACTTAGGCAGCTGAGAATGGGTACCTCAAATGGGGCACTGCTTCTTTCTCCAACCTGTGATCACCCTCTCTGAGCAAGAGTCTCCCTTCTGCTAGGGACTCTGGAGATTGGAGGGAAAGCTTTCTGCACTGGCTTCGATTCCCAGGTCTCACCATGTGTGTGACCCTGCACTAATCCCTTCATCATCCTGAGCCTCAGTTTTCTTATTTGTATAGGGGGGATCAGCTCTCAGCCCTTGGGTAAGTGGGTGCAGCAAACACTTCATCAAGATGAATGGGCCCTAGGAGACACCAGTAAGAGGCTGGGGAGGGTGTCTGGCATCTTACAGGGAATGGCCCTGGTTGCACTGAACTCAAGGCTCCAAGATGCCATGGGAGGGGGTGGCGGGGAACAGCATTTAACCTCAGCACTTGGTTCAGTTCCCTGTTCTTCCACCTTTTGGTCTTTGTACCAGCTCTGAACATTTCTGAGACTCGGTTTCCCTATCTCTGAAAGGCGGATGGCCACGGGGCCCACCTCCTATGGGTGTTAGGAGGACTCCACGAGTAAGTGTCTGCCTGGGCTGGGGACACAAGTGTTCTGCAGTTGGTGTTGGTCCACTAACACAAAGGCCCTAAAGCTGGGCAAGGGGTGGGGTCCCGGCATGCAGGACAAGGATCTCCTCACCTTGCTCCTGTCAGCCTAGGGTTTGGCTGAGCAATGTCAGGGTTGGTGACTAAACAGAGAGAAGCATGAGGGTGAGTGCCTTTTTCTTTTGTGCTCACTAGAAAGCAGCTGAAGGCTCCAAGGGTAAGGTTTCCATAACCTTGGGGAATGCTCTGGGGGTCTTGGAGGGAGCCCTGAAATCCACAGTGTCTGCTGGGTCTGGGCCCCTCCTCCAGACCTGATCAGCTCAGCACTGCCCACCCTGCCCTCTTTGACTCCTACCTCTGGATCAGGGCTCCTAGGTGCCTCTGGATTTACCACTAAGAATCTTGCTATTAAGACTCTTGTGCAACCTCCGGAGGCCTCTGCTTCCCATCTGACAGATGGGGAGTTGGTCTATCAATGTTCTCTAGATTTCAGTCATTTGCATGTTTTCTGTGTTTTTTGCTATATTTGCATAGAATCACCTGTTATTTGCTCAACACTCTTTAAAAACCCATTAAAGACCTATTAAAATGAAAACTTAAGTGCAATGATTTGAAAAGGAAACTCCATGTATACTTATGATAAATGGAAAAATTGACATAAATAGAAAGTGTCCATAGGGACTTCCCAGGTGGCGCAGTGGTTAAGAATCCGGCTGCCAATGCAGGGAACACGGGTTCAAGCCCTGGTCCGGGAAGGTCCCACATGCCGCGGAGCAACTAAGCCTGTGCGCCACAACTACTGAGCCCTCATGCCACAACTACTGAAGCCCACACACCTAGAGCCTGTGCTCCGCAACAAGAGAAGCCACTGCAGTGAGAAGCCTGCGCACCGCAGTGAAGAGTAGCCCCTGCTCGCCGCCACTAGAGAAAGCCTGCGCACAGCAACGAAGACCCAACGCATCCAAAAATAAATTAACTAATTAATTTTTAAAAAAAGAAAGGGTCCATAAAATTCAAAAGGTAAGTTTAGGATAACAGGTATATCCTCTTCTACCTACAGCGATTCCACATACCACACTTGGAAAATGCAGGGCAGCTCCTGTGTTTCCTCCCAGCTCGACGCTTCCATGACCTCTACCTCCTCCTGCTATTTGGGTACAGACCTAGATGGGGAGCACGCCCCATTGTTATTCATCATCCCACTCTTATCTCTGTGGACAAAAAAATCATCCTTGTGGTTTCGCAGAGCAAGGGACAGAGGTCTGGGGCTCCTGCGTCCAGAGAGACCTCTGATGTTGGGACAAACAATATACCCAAAGAAGAAGTCCCATGTGTTATCCAATCCCATCTGAAGGATCACAGACATTCCGGGAGAAGCATAGCGGCGGAGAGTACCTCAGGAGCTTATCTGCCGACCTCCTCGGGGACCACCAGACACTCCAGGCAGGCCCTCCCTCCCCGTCTGTGGAGCAGCCGCAGAGAAAGACAGCACATCCTCACCCAGGGCTGAGAGCTGCCCGAGAATGTCAGGAAGAGCAGGGCAGGGAGGCAGAAGCCAGGGACACATATGCGCTCATTAGGTCACGTCCAGAGCAGAAAGGGGGCCAGCAGATCTCTGTGGGACATCTTTGTCGTTAGTATAATAACATCTAATATCGATTGAGGCCAGGGATGTGCTCAGGCTTTGAGCACATGGAGTGATCTCGCCTGGACCTCATCCCTGCAGTCAGCCCAATCAGCATTCCCTTTCGTGGAGAGATTGGTCTGGGAAGGGCAGAGAGCTGGTGGGTGGCCAAGGGACCCCAAGCCAGGGCTGGTAGCAGCCACACTGCTACCTTGTTTTCCTGAGCACCCTGTCTCTGGGGGAATCTCTCTCTCTTCACAGTATCATCTCCTGCTGCTCCTTCCTTCTCCAGTCCCTCTTCATTTATTAAAAAAATTATTGGCAATTTATTATATTCCAAGCACTGGGCTTTGCACCAGCCACAAAGAACTTCCCCCCACCCTATACCCACTGTCTCTAGTTCTCCTCCTATTCTCTCTTAACTTTTAAAAATCAACTTCATAGGGCATTTTAAATTTTATAATTTTTATTTAAAAATTTTTTTTAACATCTTTATTGGAGTATAATTGCTTTACAATGGTGTGTTAGTTTCTGCTTTATAACAAGGTGAATCAGCTATACGTATACATATATCCCCATATCTCCTCCCTCTTGCGTCTCCCTCCCTATCCCACCCCTCTAGGTGGTCACAAAGCACCGAGCTGATCTCCCTGTGCTATGCAGCTGCTTCCCACTAGCTATCTATTTTACATTTGGTAGTGTATATATGTCCATGCCACTCTCTCACTTTGTCCCAGCTTACCCTTCCCCCTCCCTAGGGCATTTTTAAGATACTATAAATTTGCATACAATAAGATGTACCCGTTTTAGTGTACCCTCAGATGGATTTTTAATAAATGTGTCCACCTGAGTAGCCACAACCCAAATCAACATATAGAACATGTGCATCACCCCTAGAAAGTTCCTTCAGGTCATTTCAGCCAATCCCAGCCAACCCCAGCCCCAGGCAACTGCTGATCTACTTTCTGTCACTATAGATTAGTTTCACCTTTTCTAGGATTCCATATAAATAAAATCTTACAGTATGTATTCTTTTGTGTCTGGCTTCCTTTGCTCAGCATAATGTTTTAGGGATTTGGTTCATTTTTATGGCTGGGTAATATTCCATGGTGTGCATATACTACATTGTGTTTACCCATTCATCTATTGAGGGACACCTGAGTTCTTTCCAGTTTAGCACCTATTGTGAATAAGGCTGTTATAAATTTATATTTGTGTACAAGTCTTTTCGTGAACATAAGTTTTCATTTCTCTCAAAACCTAGGAGTGGAATTGCTAAGTCACATGGCAAGTATGTGTTTACTTTATAAGAAACTGCAAAACAGTTGTACCCTTTTATACTCCCACAATGTCTGAACAATGTATGGAAGTTCTGGTTGTTTCACATTCTTGCCAACATCTGGTTTTATCAGTTTTTAAATTTAAACCATCCTGTTGAATCATTGGTTGTATGGTTTCTCATTGTGGTTTTAATCCATATTTCCCTGATTACTAATGCTCTGAGAATCCTTTCATGTAGTTTATTGGTCACTCATACATTTTCTTTTATGAAGTATGTTTAAATATTTTGCCCATTAAAAAAAATTGAGTTGTTTGTCATCTAATTATTGAGTTGAGAGTTCTTTATATATTCTAGATACAAATCTCTTGTATAATATTTGTATTGCAAATATTTTCTCCTGGTTTGTGGCTTGTGTTTTCATTTTCTCAACAGTATATCTTTTGAAGGATGGAAGTTTTTAATTTTGATAAAATCTAAGTGATCACTTCTTTTAAGCTTTATAGGTCTTGTCTAAGAAATCTTTGCCTGTCCCAAGTTCACAAAGATTTACTCCTATATTTTCTTCTAGAAATTGTATAGTTTTGACTTTTAGATTTAGGTAAATGCTCTACTTCAAAGTGATTTTTGTGTATGATGTGAGGTAAGAATTGGGGTTCCTTTTTTTTTCCTTTACAGATATTCAGTTGTTCCTGCATCATTTGTTGAAAAGATGATACCCTTTTTCCTACTGAATTATCTTGACATCTTTGTTGACTATCAATTGACCATATATGTGTGTGTTTATTTCTGGGCTCTCTAATCTGTTCCATTGATCTTATGCCTATATAACACTTTATTGATTACTGTAGCTTTCCAGTATATCTGAAAATCAAGTATAGTATAAGTTCTTCAAATTTGGTTTTCTCTTTCAAGATTATTTTGGCTATTTTTTTATCCTTAACATTCCCATATTAATTTTAGCATCAGTTTTTCTATTTCTATGAGAAAAGCCCACTGGAATTTTAATTGAGATAGTATTGAATTTATAACTCACACTGGGGTAGAACTGACATCTTAACAGTGTAGAGTCTCCCAACCCATGAACATGGTATATCTCTTTGTTTCTTTAGGTTTTCTTTGGTTTCTCTTGATAATATTTTGTAATTTTTAGTGAGCAGAACTTGTGCATACTGTGTTAAATTGGTCTCTAAGTATTTCATGTTTTTGATGCCATTGTAATTGGTATTTAAGAATTTCATTTCCAATTATTCATTGCTGGTAAATAGAAATAAAATAGATTCTTTTATATTGACCTTGTATTCTTCACTCTTTCTAAATTCTCTTATTGTTTCTAGTAATTTTGGGGGTAGATTCCTTAGGATTTTCAACAGAGCATGTTGTCTGCAAATAAAGACAGTATTACTTCTTCCTTTCTAACTTTTATTCACTTACTTCTTTTTCTTACATCATCACTCAGGCAAGTACCTCCAATATTATGTTGATTAGAAGTGGTAAGACAAACATCTTAGGATCATTCTTGGTTTCTTTCTTGAGTTCCCACATCATGTCCTTGTTAGATCATATTGATTCTTTCTTTGAAATGCAAGCTGGTTAAAAGTGTGGACTCTAAAGCCAGAAAGCCTGGGTTCAAATCTTGACTTTACCAGTTACTGGCTGTATACTTGGGCAGTTACCTAACATCTTTGACTCAATATTTTGATTTATAAAGAGTGTGATTATAATTATACCAACTTTATAGTGGGTTTTTGTTGTTGTTGTTTTGTGAGGATTAAGCCTTGGCTCACGGGAAGTGCACACTGAATGTCAGTATCAAATAGCTCCCTAGGAGGTCTCACACTTCCAGCCCTGTCTCTCTTCAGTCTATTCTCATCACAGCAGCCAGATGGATCCTGTGAACAGATAAGTCAGAGCTTATCTCTTTCTAGTTCAAAACCTTGTAGTGGTTCTCATTTCACTCAGAGTAAAAGTCAAAGACCTCCCAATAGCCTGCTAGTCCAGGCTGAGGAGGCTCTATGAAATCCCACACCTCACAGCTCAGACACCCCCTTCTGCAGGGAGTAGACTACAGGAAGCTGTGTGAGTTGTTGGGGGGCAGATGAGGGTAGCTGCCCTCTCCCATTGTGAGGTTGCCCTGCCCTCCAGGAAGTGTGTTCTTGCCCAGCCCAAACTCCTGTTCCCTCCCTGAGATAACAGAGCCTCGCCACTGCACACAGGCCACAGTCTCGAAGGGGCACTGGACACAAAGCCCATTCTAAAAGGCTACACTAGCAAGCTGGAGAGGCTGGGGAAACCCCAGCGAGGTTAGCCTACCCAGCAGCCAAGTTGGCTGATTTCTTGATGAGCTGTGTGTCACGTCTAGGTGGTCCTGAAGTCGGAGTGGTTCAGCTGCAGCCTCCTTGGATTTGGAGGGGGCAGGGTGTCTGCTTGTGCCATCTGGAGACCAGGGTACAGCCTGGTGTTTGAGTGTTCTCACTCCATGTTTGGGGCCTCATAGGCTGTACTGGAAGGAGCCTTGTGCTGGAGGCCAGGGGTACAGTGATGAACGAGACACAGGCCTGCCTCACAGGGTTTACCATCCAGTGGGGAGGCAGACATGCAAGTAGCCAATGGGGCAAGCATTGGAGTAACAGGAACTTGGACGAGGGTAGACTGGGGGTGTAGCAGGCAATCAAGGAAGGTTTCCTGGGAAGAGGCCACAGTCCCATTTCTCAGGCATAAAAGTTAAACCAATCTTCATTGATTTCTTTAGGGATGAGACTCAGAGGATTTTCTTTCCAGCAGTTTTGATAAGCTGAGCACGGTCACCCACTTCTTACCACACCTGCACAAATGTCACCTGGTCATCCTGTGTGAGTCAGCATCCTTGGCTGCAAGCCTAGCCCAGAGTGGTGCTTCTCTCATCCCCAGCACAAGGGAAGGAGGGGGTTCTGATGGGGGTTCTGTAATCCCACAGAATTTAGGATTTACCTTCATGCCCTCTGACATTCCTGAGCAATGGGCAAGTGGCATTTGTGGTGTCTTTCTTCCAGCCTCCAGGCATCCGAGTATCGCAGAAGCCAGGGCTGTGACTCAGTGGGTTCCGGAACTGCCCCCAAACTTCAGCTCACTCCGGCAGACTTCCTACTCAGCCTCCAGGGTGGCCTTGGGCAGGACGTTCTCATGATGAGCTAAGCTCTGGGGCTGGACTCTACCTCCTTCAAAGCCTGCCCAGCAGGAACCAGCACTCTTGTTGGCCAGTCACAGGGAGACAGACAGACTACCGACACCCCTCCGCAAAGATGGTTCCCCTTTGCGGCAGGTAACACGTTAAGGCCCACGTTGATGCTACGACAGTTCCTTGTATCAAGCCCTTCCTGGGTGCCAGCTGGGGTCTCTTCATTAAATGCTTCACCTTAAATCTCAGTCAGTCAGAACTTCCATCCTCATCTTAGGAAAAAGAGGCTCAGAGAGGTTACTTTTTCAAGGTCGCAGGATCTGATTTGAAACCCAACTGACCATAAGTCCACGTTCTTACCCCTGCAGTCTCTCCCCCACCCACCCTCTCTCCCTTTCTCTGACGCCGTCAGGAGCTGCAGACCCAGCAGCACCCGTGGGACACACGCCCTATCGCTCAGCGTTGTTTTCTGGATGGTGGGCACTCGGCTGGGTGCCAGGCGAAGGAGTCTGTGTTTTCTCTTGGGAAAAAGGGCTAGTTAGCAGGACACTGATGCGTGGTCCAGGAGAGGTGACGGCAGAATTTAAGTCAGTTCGCTGAGATGCTCTGTGGCTGGAGGGTCACCCCCCCATCCCCACCTTCACATGTCAGGAGATGGGCCAGGAGCTCTCTGTCCTGGCTGCACGTTGTAATCCCCTGATCTGGGTCCCATCGCCGAGATTCTGGGGTGGTCTGGAGTGGGCTAGAAAAAGTACTCTTTTGAGACATCTCCCCTGCCCCAGGCGTTGCTGGTTTGCGGCCCCCCGGTGAGGGTCTCTGGTCTGCATGGTGCAAATTCCTCCTGCCTCTCGCCCTCCGGCTCAGGCTCACTGACCCCACAGGAGGTTCTGGACTGGAATCCAGAGGCAGTGCGGGGCCTGAGCCGTGGGGCCTCTGCTGAGCAGACTCTGGATGCCCACTCAGGCTGGCTGGGCCATCTGGAGAGCCAGGTTCTTCACACATCTGGGCAGAGGCTGAGCATTTCCCGGGAAAGCGGATCCCCGTCACTGGCTAGCCTCTCCCTCAAGGACTGAGTAACTTCAGTGCTTTGAAATTTTTTCCCTGGAAGTCTGACTTTGCAGCCCTCTGGGCTTGGCTGAGCGCCATTCCCTTCTGCAGTCACAGAGCCAAGGTCCAAAAGAGTGAGGACACTTCCTGGAGGGCTCCCAAGGCCACAGGCATCATCCATTCTTCTCTTCCTCTCTTCAGCTCTGACCCTCACTCCTCTGTGGTAAGCTTGGCTCCACCGCTGAGTCGGGGAGACACAGCGACACACCCTCACAGATGACAGACAGCTGAGTGGCCGTGACAGAGTGTGTGCAGGACGCAGTGGGGCAGGTGAGCGCTGGCAGAGCCGTTGTAAGACAAGTCTGTGCACATTTGCCAGTCAGATCAAATGTTCCTGCTTTTGGCCCACCTGTCCTCCAGTCTGACTCCAGGCCTATGTCCCACTCTGCCCTAGAGAACCCAGAAGTGGGATGGTCAGGTACCCGCTATGGCGTGGATTCTCAGTGCCTCTGAGCGAGATGCATCAGGGTAGCTGGACTCCCAGGGATTCCGCTCTGGGGACCTGATGCTCCTCGGACCGCAGCCTCCCTGCCCGTGCCGCCGCCCCGGGGTGGGAGTGGGGATACTGAGGGGTGTCAGGGACATCAGAGCCCCTCCAGACAGAACTCTGCCAACCTTCTCACTCCCAGCCCCTCATCTGGGGGGACTTCCTGTTTGATGGTTCCTCCTCTCTGCAGGGGCACACTGGCCAGCTGCTGGCCTCAGGCCGGAGTCCTGGGGAGGCCCTTCGTTTCTTCTCACCTGGCCTGATCTCACTGTACTTCCAGCCAAACTTTCCCAACAGGAGTTGAGTGCCTGGAGAGGGTCTATGGCCCTGTTATCAAGAAGGTGTGGAAACACTGAAACTCTGACAGGTAGCTTCCAGCAAGCCACGGAGCATTTGGGCCAGCCCTGAGGAGGCCTGAGCTCTGATGAGGGTCCCCCAGGCCTGAGCTCTGATGAGGGTCCCCCAGGCCTGAGCTCTTATGAGGGTCCCCCAGGTTCTGAACCCTGATAAGGGCCCCCAGCCCTGAGCTCTGATAGTGGTCCCTCAGGCACAAGCTCTGTGATATCTTCTGAATAGGGAACCTTCTCTTGGAGGACTCTGTCTCAGGCACTGCAGCACAGCCAGGGGCTCTCACTGCATCCATTTTCGGAATGAATGACTCAGTAACTGACTGCCTTCCTTCCCCCTGGCTGTCCCTCCTTCTCATTAGCCCACGGTCCGCCCCCTCCCCGAATGAGTGCCTGCTGACCATCTGCTGATCATCTTCTGGACTCACCTTTTCCTTCTTCGAGCATTGCAGATGTGCCCTCTTGGGGGGCATTTAAGCCACCCTTTTCCTTCTACCACATGCTGTCCTGTGCTGATCCTCCACTCTGTCCCCTCTCATTCCATGTGCACCTCCTCTCATCATGGGCAGCAGCCTGCTGATAACTGCGACGGCTCGGGGTTCCAGCCTGGCCAGCTTCTCCAGGAGGCCAGCACATTGCAGGAGCTGATGCGGGTTTGCTGCTGGGCCGGGGAATGATACACACAGGAGGCCGCCTTCCTGGAGAGGCAGTGAAGGAAGGCCTATCTGGAGACCCAGAGGTGGAAAAGTGAGGATGGAGGGAAGGGCCGATGGGGAGGAGGGGGTCAAAGATCATGGCCCTTCCCTGAAGTCTGGGAGGACTGGGTCCCCCTCCCTGTGGGCAGATTTAGGGCAGGTCCAGTCACCTACCCCTTCCCATATATGTCACATATGGCGGCAGGCCCCGACATAGCAGCTAGAGAGAGATGGGCAAAGAAAGAGAGAGAAGAGGGGAGGGTCAACCTGAGCAAACTGTACCCAGGAGGGCCCGATAGCAGGCTTGTGGTGCAGAGTGGGGAGACCTAGTGGATTCGGGGGTGGGGTGGGAGGCTAGGGCAGAGGAAGCCAGGACAGCATCTGAGCCGTCACACTCCTGCTTACCCCCAGTCCAATAGGTTCCAATCTTTTCTAGTATATCAGTCCCCTTTTAGTATCCAAAACTCTAATAGTCTTTCACATGATTGATAGTATTTTTACCTTCTCTTTGTGCTAATAATTTCTAGAAAGTAAAATAAAAGCAGGTTGTCTACTTAGGTATGGGAGTGGGACAAAATATTCCCAAAAGCTGTTTAGGATGGAATGCCCACAATTTTTAGAAAATCAGCTTTGCTTCAATAGACTAATTTCTTCTTCTCAGATTTGATGTACTGTTCTAATTCCATCAAACACATAACTTTTGTGTATTTGGATTTTAGTTACTTTATTTAAGAAGCCCACAAATAGTACCATTTTGCTTAAAATACTTGTTTACTACAGAAATTTTCAATCACAAAAGTAAAGAAAATATTCAAACAAATCCCCATGTGCCCATGACCTGCTTTAAAAATTAACATATCATGGGTCTTGTTCCATCTCCAAGCCCCACTCCCACTTCTTCCCCGGCCTCTGGGCCACTGGATTATTTTAAAGTAAATTCCAGACATATCATTTCATCTCTGTGTATTTCAGTTTCTAAGAAGTAAGGACTCCTTCAAAAACATAACCACATACTACTGTGACACAATAAGTTAACAGTTATTCCTTAATATCATTAAACATTCCATCATGTTTAAATTCCTCAGTTGTCTCATTAATGTCTTTTTACAGATGGTTTGTTTGAATCAGGATTCAAACAAAGTTTGTGAAGTGATTGCATCTAGTTGACATCTCTTAAGCCTCCTGTAATATCTAGCAGTTCTGCCTCTCTCTTTTTGTTTTTTCCTGGTCTTTTATTTATTGAAGAAACCAAGGCATCTGTACTATAGAGTTTCCCATATTCTGGACTTTGTTGATTGTACCCTCTTGCTGTCATTCACAGGTTTCTCTGCTCCCTCTCTTTCCTGTGAATGGTAGTTAGGTCTGGAGCTTTAATCAGATTCATAGGTGATTTTCTATAAGAACACTTCATAGATGGTGTGATTTCGTTCTCATTTTATTGCAGCAAAAGTCACATAAATGCCTGTTGTCTTTGTTTGTGTGAGTGTTGCCCTGCAGAATTTTCATCAACATTCTAGCTAGTGGTTTTAAAGGACCGTCATTAATGAACATTGCTTAGATTCATTATTACATTAGGGTGTGCAAAATGGTGATTTTCAAATTCTATCCACCCCTTTTGAATTTATTAGCTAAGATCCTTCTATAAAGAACTTTCCTACGTCAACTATTTAGTTACCCTGAAGTATAGTTTGTGCCGGTTTTGCAATACATGATTGCTTATTACTAATTTTCAAAATAATAAGCTGGTGTCCTTATAACTTCTAAAGGTGACCAGTGATTTGGATGAGTGTCTGTCTGGGATCTTAACTTACAAAGAGCCATCAAGTTAGCTGCCACCGTCTCATGGATGTCAGCTGAAGACACGCAACTCCTGGGTCAGAAACAATGGACTTATATTCACGTCACAGCAAGCAACATGGTTTCATGTAAGTGTCAGTCCCCTTGTCTTCCAGGTCCCATGGGGTGAGACAGAGCAGCCCAGGTGGATGCCATACATGCAGTGCGGTTGCACTGCAATGAGAAACACTTAGCTTAGAGGATGAGGAGTCACCTTTGTCCTGGAGGGAGATATTGCTCATCCCCCAAGGTTGTTCTCTGCTAACATAACCCTGATAAATGGTCTGGGCAACGAGTGGCCAGGGGCTTGCATCCCTTGCCTACCCATAAAAGACATGCAAGGGTGCTCCGGGCCCATGATCTGAGTCAGTGTTTTTGTGTTTGTGTTATTACGTATGGACTCAGCTATTTTAAGTATATTGGATGTAAAATTTCATTGCAGTCATTATTCATTTTGATGCTCATATTTTTTCATGTCTATCTGGCCGGTAAGACTTGACTCCTGTGATCTTCTGACATGACCCTAATAGTCTTGGGTAGCATCCTTTCTTTCTAGTTTAACAAGGTATTACAGGCTCACCTTGTAAATTTCCTGCTTCAGCCTCTGGACATTTCTCCCAGAAGCCTTTCATTGGGAGATGGTATTTAGAGACTATAATCTGGATGCTAGGAGTGCTCATTTCTACTGGATGAGTCATTAATTCTAGGTCTTTTCAGAGGGCAGAGCTAGGAAATAGGTATTTGTTTTCTAACATAAAAATAAATTATGAGTCAATATTAATATTTCAGATTAAACTTTAAGATGACAGAATTTGACTTAGCATTTAAAATTTTGTATTTGTATCTCCTTTCTCTTATGCTGAAAATTTTGATTCCTATTAACACTAACAAAATTATTTATTTTATCCTAATATACAATAGTTTCAAAATAATATTACTAATATTATCACCACAGTATGATTACTGAACTAAGCAACTTAAGCAACTTAAGCAACTAAGCAACTTAAGATTTCTATTTAAGATTAAGATTTAATATTCAGCCAAATTACTGTATTTTAATGTCACTTTAATAATTCTCTGTATGGTTAAGCCACCAGCTTGATAGCCACTTAGGTTCATTTGATTTGATTTTCTTTAATTATTTTGTAAAACATCTACATGATTCCAAAGTCAAAGCTATAAAGTTAGGTAAATTCAGAGAAATTCAGCTTCCAGACTCTTCCCCTAAATCCTTAACACTCTCTCTCCATGCAGGATACCATTTTTATCTCCTCTTCAACTGTTGTTTTTTGTCTTAAAATATAGACAAATATGAATATGTATATACATATACTTCCCCAGCCCTTATATAAAAATGTAGTATACTATACATATGATTCTACACCTTGCCTTTTTTTCATAGAACAATACATGTCCTGTTATACCAAAAATGTATACAGAAATTCTCCTCATTCCTTTTCGTAGCTGCATGGAACTCCATTGTATTGACATGCTGTGGTTTATTAAATCAGTCCCTGATTGCTGGAAATGTGGATTTCCAGACTTTTGCTGTTATAAACAGTGATTCAGTCTTACAATATGTCATTTTGTATTTTTTTTTTTTTTTTTTTTTTTGCGTTACCCAGAAGTCAACTTTAAAGTTTCTTTCAAAGAGAAATTCTCCAAAGACTCTCAAGACCCAATGCAATTTTTAAGTAAACTGTATGCTTTGCAGATATTCCACTGGATTAATTTATTTCATTTTTTCATATAAGAATCTATGTGAGGAGTCAGGAAAGGAAACGTTGGATGTTTTTAAAGTATTCTGTCATGTGTTTTACTACCTGACAACCTTAAATTGATATTTATTCAAAACCACTTTTTGTCTTTTTAAAAATGTCTTTCAAATACGTGCAGTCCAAAAATTTAAATCCCTTAGTGTGGCTTAAAAGAAACTGTTTTTTTTTTTTTTTTTTTTTTTTTTTTTGCGTTACGCGGGCCTCCCACTGTTGTGGCCTCTCCCGTTATGGAGCATGGGCTTCGGACACGCAGGCTCAGAGGCCATGGCTCACGGGCCCAGCCGCTCCGCGGCATGTGGGATCTTCCTGGACCGGGGAACGAACCCGTGTCCCCTGCATCGGCAGGCGGACTCTCAACCACTGCACCACCAGGGAAGCCCAGATTTTGTATTTTTTGCTAGTGTATCTTTGTGATAGATTCCTAGAAGTAGGTTTGATGAGTAAAGGGATAAACACTCATGTAATTTTGCTAGGTATTACCAAATTCCCCTTTTTAGAGTTTGTGCTATTTTGCATTCCCATCGCCGCATACATTTTAAAGAGTGATGTGACAGTTTATTTAATATTTACAATATATCAAAAATTATATATATTTAGAGCAATTTAGACTTATAATAAAATAATGTAGAGTTAAATTTTGAGACAGTACAAAGTGTTTCAGAAATCTTTTAGGGTTTCCCGAGCAAAGTTTTAAAAGATAAGTGGTGTAAGAAACTGTAGAATGATTGTTTGGTTTATATGCATGTTGTTCCCAGGTGAAAGGTGAGGCTTTGATGTCAAGTAGACCTGTGTCCCCGTTCCTGCCTCTCCACCTATTGTCAGGGTGACTTTGGATGAGTCACTTAACCTCTCTGGGATTCCTGGGGAAAGTATTTGTGGAAAGTGTGAGATGAGATAATACATGAAAAGCCCTTGGGACAGAGTCTGGAGCAGGTGGACCACCATGTGGAAGAAATTATTGGGAGCTGACTTATTCTTGCCAAGACCACACTGTCCCTCCCTGTCCTTGTGGATCAGAGTGGAGAAAGCAACTATGATGGGACTGAGTGATAGGGGACTAGGTTGAGCAACTTGTCCTGGTTTTCCCCGGACTTTTCTAGTTTTTGTTCTGAAAGTCCCATGCCCTGGGAACCTCCTCAGTTCCACATAAACTGGGGCAGTTGGTCACCCTCTTGGGGAAACAGACCTGGGTTGAGGCCCCGGGGACCTCTGCCAGAGGTTGAAGACAGGCAGAATACATGGCAGAACAAAACAAGCTCTTCTCACAGAGGGGACCAGAAGAAATGTTTTGAAGTTAAAACAGAGCCTTCATCTTGAACGGCTGATGCCAAGGGAAGTTGGGGGTGCTTGGCTCCTTTCTCCAAGTCTGTGGCCAGGAATAATTTTTCATAAGACCTTTGGCTTTTTGGTACCGACCATAACTGAAAAGCCCCTTGGCCATCACAGAATGGTTGATATCTTATTGATAACAATAGTTAAGTGTATAGTTAGCCTATGAACTATTCCAAAATGCAGATTTTCATGTAATAAAAAGCAATCCCAGGAAACTGTATTTAATTATCCCTATTCATGGGAGGAAGTCATTGTTTAATACTGACCAAGCGAGTGAGAACACAGGTGCTTGGCGGCCTCAGCTTCAGGACTCATGGCAAAGATTTTCAGGCCAGACTTGTATCACTCAGCTCCAATTATTTCAATATTTTCATTAAAGAGAAATGTCCCTCCATAGACTGCAGGGCACCACAAGATTGCCAAGAAGTAAGCCACTCAGCCAGAAGGTTTGGGAACGTGCTGGGATCCACCGATCTGCCTCTGACATTCTCGGGGGGCAGACATTCTCAACCCACCTCTGACATGCTTCCCAGGAACATCTCCAGTGATCAGCTCCCTAGCTCCTGCCAAGAAACAGGCCCAGGGTGTGTCACGCCAGCCACTCGGAGGTTTAGCCCTGATGGGCTTATAATGTGAGTCACACAACCGAATCCCATTAATTGCCTCTGAAATTGTAACTTCATGTTCAGAATAGCTTAGCAGTTCTTCCAGACCCAATTCATTTCTCTCACAGGGCACTCTGTCAGTGGGGATGCAAGCCGTCTCCCGTGGCTGGTCACTCAATCTGTGCTTCCTTTGATCTGACTGTCCACCACCACGTTCCACCCTGTAGTTTCAAGTGCGTTGTGCTCCATCCCCCCCCGTGGGGGCTGTTCGGCCAGGTGTGGTGGGCTGGCACCCGGCAGCACCCACTGGAGTGAGTGAAGTTTCCCCACTGTGGGCAGCCCTGGCAGGGTGATCCCAGGCACAGGCAGGATGTCCACTCCCAGCCCCAGGCCCTTCCCATTATTGCTCTGACGCAGCTGAGGGCGGGCATCAGACCGAGGACTGGCCAATGGGACTTCCTCTCCTGGGACCACGATTCTCCAACAGAGCCATTCGAGGGCTGGGCAAACGTCTGGACTTGAGCCTCCTCGGGCTGCCACGGTGGGAGCAGCTCAGACGCCGCCTGGCTCTCCAGGCCCCCTGCCCGAGGGCTTCCACGTGCCTTCCAGCCTGGGCGCTCTGTGTACGAGTTGGCCAGAGCCCGTGGTGTGTCTGGGCCCACAGCACTTGGCCGGCACCCAGTGGTGAGGAAGGCCTGTGGGCCACCATGCTTGGAGACTTGCTTGTGAGGCAGTCTGACTCCTCAGAGCCAGGGCATTTTTTTAAATGTTATGAATTAGTTTCTTATTTTGATTAAGTAATACATAAACCTGATACAAAATTCAAAATGTGTTATAAAACCCAGTAAAAACGAAGTCTCTCTCCTTCCCTCTCCAGCCCCTCCCCAATGCTGCCAGGATCTTTTTTTTTTTTTTTTTTTTTTTTTTTTTTGCGGTGGTACGCGGGCCTCTCACTGTTGTGGCCTCTCCCCCGTTGCGGAGCACAGG
>NC_041214.2:33975933-33988413 GCF_002837175.3 Physeter macrocephalus
CTCCGGACGCGCAGGCTCAGCGGCCATGGCTCACGGGCCCAGCCGCTCCGCGGCACGTGGGATCCTCCCGGACTGGGGCACGAACCCGTATCCCCTGCATCGGCAGACGGACGGCTCAACCACTGCGCCACCAGGGAAGCCCTGCCAGGATCTTTGTTTCCCCCCCAGAGCTAATCCACGCATCCATGATTAAGGCGACTTTTAACATCACAAACGGAATCCACCTACTCACACGCTGTTCCGCACCCTGCTTTTTCCCACTGAGGACACCTTAGATTCTCAACGTTTCTGATGGGAGAAAGGAGTTGGGTGATTTTGTTGGAAGGAACAAGGGCCACTTGAAGGGATTTGTTTCAGGGTGGGAGGCGGGCCTCCACGGGGCTGCAGGAGGGGAGCTGTGTGCAGCCTGTGAGTTGCCCTGTGGATCTTCTAGTGCCACTGCCCGTTTTCTGTTGGGAGAAATCGTTTTAGAGACTTGACAAGGGCCACTGAGTAAGCTCTCATCCAAGTATGTCTTCTCCATGTATGTGTGTGTGGAAGTGCATTGCGTACGTGCATAAGCATGTATGTGTGTGCATGTGATGCTGGCTGCACACATATTTCTGACACCCACTGCCTTGTGCAGGGTGTGATAGGGTGGGGAGAATCGGGCCTGGATCGTCTTCTCGCACTGAGCACAGGGCCTGGCACACAGCAGGTGCTGGAGAAACATTTGATCACCTCTTCCTGACCCCTCACCCCCACCCCCAGCATGAATCCCACACATTAGCCAATCTACAGGATTGTTTTCCAGCTTCTCCGCCCCTGCTCAGGAAACAGTTTTGTTATTTCTTATTGTATTTTGTTTCTTCTACCTGGAATATTCTCCCAAGTTCACGATCGCCTGTGGAAGTTGAGAGTGTGCTCTCTGGCCCTCCTTCTCTGGAATGATTTCCCTGGCCGGCCGGACCAGCCAAAGGCTACCGAAGGCATTCCTCTGTCTCACACAGAACTGCCCTGAACCCTGACACTTACACAGAGTAGCCCTCCCCGACCCTGCTCCCGATCCGAACGCCGACACCAATGACGTAATATTATACGTGTGGAAGGAACAGCTCTTCACCCAGGCTTGCGGGCTCCCAGTGGCACCTGGAGCCAGAGGTCTGTGACAACCCGGGGCCTCATCTGTGGACCCACGGTCTTTCCATGGGGAGCCACTGTCTCTGAGACTGGAAACCCTCAGCAGGTAACTTCTCTTTCTTGCTATCTCCTGGCTAATCTTCTCTAAACTCCTGAGAAAGAGGGAGCTGGAGACGGATGAGGGCTTGGCCCACAAGTCCCCACCATGCAAGAGGACTGAGCTTTCTCCTCCTGACTTGCCTGGTTGCTGGCCCATCTGGGGATGGGCAGTCCCCGGCTCCGTCAGCTGTGGGCAGAGGAGAGGAATCACTGCTGTCTGGGGCTGCCCTCAGCATTCACTCATTTAATCACCATTTATTCAACAAGAGTTATTCGAGCTCCTGCCATGGGCGGCTGGGCAGTGGGGATGGAGCCGTGAGTACCACCACTTCCTGCCCCTGAGGAGCTGATGCTCTAGGGAGGGAGACCAATGATGAACAAGTAAGTGATGAGCAGACAGCTAAGGTGTCAGCAGTGCTATGAAGCAAATAGTAGAGGAGACCGGGGTGTGCAGTGGCGTGGACACTGGCAGTTGTTCAGATGGTCAGGGATGAGGGGATACCTGAGCAGGGACTCGAAGGAAGTGAGGGAGGCTCTGTGGGAACAGAGGGAACAGCTGGGCTGTGCAGGGGCTGTTCAGGGGAGAACGAGGGCCCAGTGTGTTTGGGAGGGGTGAGCAAGGGGACCAAGGTGAGTGTGCTGGGGGTGGGGTGGGAGCAGATTGTACAGGCCACAGAAAGGACTTTGGATTTGGCTCCATGTGAGCTGGGAAGGGTCCTCTGGACTCTGGAACATTCTAGAAGAGTGACAACTTTGGACTTACATTTTAAAATGATCGTTCTCCAGCTGGTAGACTGTAGAGGGGCAAAGGCAGAAGCAAGGAGACCAGGGAGGAGGCCTTGGCAATGACCCAGGTAGGAGAAGATAGTGCTTGGGCCAGGGTGGCTGCCGTGGAGGTGATGGGAGGTGGTCCAGCTCTGGACAGATGCTGAAGGAAGGGCCAGCAGGAGTTGTGGTGGGGAGAGAGGCACCACTTTTTGCCTTGAGCCCCTGGAAGGTGGAGATGTGGAAGGTACTGAGGTGTCCAGGACAGACCTAGGATACCCCCTCAACCTCGCCGTCTGACTCATCACTGAATGGGCTTCCGTTTCTTCTCAAGGCCCGTAACTTGTGACGGTTAGACACACAGGCTTGAGGAAGACAAAGCCTTGCTCCCCTTCCGGCCCACGGTGCAAGGTAGCTGCTCTGCAAACCTCCCTGTACGTAGGGTGCCTGAAGGGCCACTGTTTTCACTTCAACAGCCTAACCAAGCCTGGCCAGTCTTTGCAGGAAAACCATCTGTAGCAAGTAAACCCTCTTGTCACATTTAGACCAAAATTCTCAAATTTGATACGGGAAGATAGTTTTTAGTAAATAGTTTTGGTAAAATGATGACTTTTGTTATAAACAAACCGCCCAGCCAGCCCAGCCTCAACTGCAAGACGTGAGGAATTCTGACTCCATCCCGCCATTGTTGTGGAAAATGGCCATGCTGTGTCCTTTGAAACAATAGAGTCCGAGGAAATGTAAACAACACCCTTTCCCCTTGGTGTCCTGGTGGGACACCCTCTCCCCTCCCACAAGGTCTCTGCAAGTTGAATAGCTTCTTCAAGGATGCTCTTCCCGGAAGCCAGAGGTCAGGGCTGAGCCTGGAGCACCCCCATCCTCCCAGCAGGCTGGCTTTCAGTGAGGAAGTGGGGGGGAGTGCTTTGTGGGTCTCTGCGTCTGTAAGTCTGGGGCCGGAAAGATCCTCAAGTGTCTGCGTCTCTGGACACTGCCGCTTGAGGCTTTGTTCTGGCCACGCAGCAGTGCCTCCCAAGAGGCTGCTCCTCACATGGTAGGGGTGCTTCCTGCTCCTCCTTGAAGAAGCCATGTCAGGGCCGGGCTGTGAAGCAAGACAGGGACCCAGCAGTCGGGAGGCAAACAGGGGTCCCCCAGTGGCCAGTTCTGACCTGCAGGCTGCAGGACTCTGCAGGAATAATGATGGTGGTGGCTAACACCGATGTATGCCTGACACCGTTCTAAGCACTTGGCGTGGATTATGCCATCTGATTCTCACAACTGCCAAATGAGGTAGGTGACACTGTTGTGCCATCTTATAGTCGGGGAAACCTAAGCTTGGCAAGACGAGGCAGTGTGTTTGGGGTCACACAAGCTGGGAGTGGTGGGGCCAGGGTGGGAGCCCTCGCGGCCCAACTCGAGAGCCCGCATGGTGACGGAGGCCCGTGGTCAGGGCAGGGGGTCCAGTGCACGGTGGGTGGGGCTTCAGCCATCCTGTCACCATAGCACAGGGCCTTGCAAACACTCACAGGCCTGCTCTGGGGGTTCAAGGATGACTAAGGCAATGTCCCTGACCATGTGCTAAGCCCACCACCCTACCACTACCTCGACCCAGTCATGTTCCCTAGTGTTCCCTGCATGGCCAAGAATATAGAAGTGACTTCTGCTGGGACGCTAACAGTACTGGGCTGAGACACCTACCTTCGGGGGCTTGGACTTACAAAGCTCTTCCCTACAATGGAGGATCGTGACCTTCGGTGGGGTGAACTTTGAGCGCTCACAGGGCCTGGCACGTTGCAGGTGCCTGGGGAGGCACCAGTGAGCAAAGAGCACGGCTCGCTGAGGGAGGGGCTGCTGCACCGTCAGCCTGGCACCTGGTCACCGGGTGAGGCTCCCAGTGGTGCAGGTAGACGCTGTCGATGATTCCCAGGGAACCTGCCCTGTGCCCCGGGAAGGGACGGCACTTGGGAAACGTCCCTTAGCCTTGGAGGCCGTGGATGAACGTGTCTCTGAGCACCAGCCCAAGCACCCCCATCCCCCAGTGAGGCTCCTGGAGGGGGTAGCAGGGGGCGTGGGAAGCTGGGAGGAGCCTTCAAAGGTAAATGGGAAGACTAGGGGCCACTCCGGGCGGTGTCCAGACAGACACTCCCGAACACAGGACTTGGGGAAGGGAGGTGAGCCTGTGACGTCCAGAGGCCCCTCTCAAGGAGCCAGTCTCTTGGGAACGGGATTCAGGACCTCCTCATGGGCGACGTGCGCAGCAAGGCCAAGAGCAGCAGGGCAGTGCAGGGCAGCGGCTGCGAGCTCTGCCCAACCCACCCTCCAGGCCCTCGAAGACCTTGGGATTAAATTTCATATTCATTCAATGGGTGTTCAATGAGCACCCACATGCGCCGGGCACAAAGCAGAGCAAAACCCTTGCTCCCGTGGAGCCCGCGGTCCATCGGCACGGTAAGCCCCCTTCCCTACATGTCAGGAAGCCCGGAGGGGGCTGTGTCTCTGCTGCAGCCAGAGGGTGGCTGAGTGGGACGGGCTGGAGCGGGAGAGTCAGGCTGTCGGGAGCGCGATGAGCAGAAACCAGCCCAGCTGGACACGGGGTTTCGTAGCTACAGATTTTTGTATTTAAAGAATCTTGGGCTTCCCTGGTGGCGCAGTGGTTGAGAATCTGCCTGCCGATGCAGGGGACATGGGTTCGTGCCCCGGTCTGGGAAGATCCCACGTGCCGCGGAGTGGCTGGGCCCGTGAGCCATGGCCGCTGGGCCTGCGCGTCCGGAGCCTGTGCTCCGCAACGGGAGAGGCCACAGCAGTGAGAGGCCCGCGTACCGCAAAAAAAAAAAAAAAAAAAAAAAAAGAAAGAATCTTACCTGGAACCCCATGGAAACAGTGTTTTATTAAGCAAAACTTTATTTGATGCCTTCCTATCTGTAGTGTTTATTTATTAAGCCAACTGATGAGAACAGTAAGGCCATTTTGATGAAAAGAGCCACCTGAAATCCAGGGTTACAGAAATCAATCAGAGTCTTATGCCACCCTGGGCATCCAACACCCGCCCCCGCCCCATATCAGAATTCTTCAGCCTATTCTTTGCTGTGGGGCTGTCCTGTGCACTGTAGGATGTTTGCCGGCATCCTTAGCCTCTGCCCGTTGGATGTGAAAACAAACATGTCTCCAGATCTTGTCAGGTGTCCTTTGGGGAGTAATATCGCCCCAGGTGAGAACCGCTGCCATCTACTTTGATTGCGCAAGGTCAAAAAATCCTGTTTCACAGTGAGAAGTATTTGCAATTGTTAAAAGTGTCATTGTTTTGTTTGTTTGTTTTGTTCATTTGTTTTTATCAGCTCTCTTGCCGCTCCTAGGACCACCTTTAATTAAATAAGAGTTTTGTTCTGAGATCTGCACAAGAAACACATTCCTGCAGCAGCCCAAGTTAATGTGTTGGTAGTTTTCAATGTACTAGAATTTGTATGTAACACATTTGTGTGGGTGTGTTGTTTTCATTACAATTTTGAGGAATAGGAAAATCTTCATATTAAAAACATTCAGACCAAATGTTGGCAGATCCCCTAGGCCTTTTGGAGGAAGGTTCAAAAATGCTGGTTTCACGTTGGGAAGCAGCCACAGAGAGAGGCCAGGATTTGATGATGGTGCAGGTCGGGCGGGAGGGCAGGGTCACTGGGGCCTGTCTGCTGCCCTGAGACCCCACGGCTTCATCAGACAAAGACTGCAGGATTGGGGGCGGGCGTGCAGAGGACTGGATCCAGTCAGGAGAGATCCAGAATTGAGGGAAGAGAAATAAGACTGATTCAGGGGGTGAACAGAGGAAAGAAAGGCCTCTCACTCCATGCAATTCTAAGAAAGAGCCCCCAGTTCTTGGTGACACAGGGCCAGGAGGTTAAACACAGAATAATCATAATGAAAACAATCTGTTTGTACCATTTGATGCTTCCAGAAATTCCCGGGAGCGAGTCCAAGGTGGAGAATCCCAGCAGAAGTGCTGCTGGTTGGAAGTGAGGCGGGGCGGTTGGGAGGGAAGGATGGAAGAGAGCATCTTTCCCAGGTCCCAAGGGTCTGGGGCCCGGCCACTCTGGGGAGGACAGGGTGGGGGGCACCCCTGCAGGCCTCAGAAACAACAGCTGTCTTCAATGTTCTGGAAAAAATAGTTCTTCCCTGGAACCAGTTTGTTCTCCCTCCTGCAAAATTGGGAGCCACTTTCAGGGCTCACTCCTGGGAAATCTGCCTTGGATATGGGGGACAGCTGGCCACAGGTCAGGACTTGCCACACAGCAAAACATGGCGAACCTGACCAGGGGCCTGACACCCACCTGCTGGCCATGTCTTGAGCTCCTGGGCAGTTCTGGGAGGGAGGGAGGCTGGGAGGGAGGGAGGCTGGCCCGGCAGACAGGGGGCCCCAGGCCTGGGTGCCCGGAGCACCTCCTCTCCCCTCCTTCTCCAGCCACTGCAGGGAATTTCCTTTGTGGGATACGGGTGGGCACTTTCAATGTGTCAGAGTTCTGGTCCAACTCCTCATCTCACAGACGGGAATCTGAGGCTCTGTGTGTGGCCCTAAAGAGCCACCAGCCCCAGTGCAAGCCCACGTCTTGGACTGCCAGGGGAGTTACGGGGCTCAGTTCATCTGGGGAAACGAATCCCAGGGCTATTTCAGAATCAAGGACTCAGAGTTTTCAGACCTTGCCTGTCCTCTGATTCTGTGGGTCCCACTGTGCCGTCAGGCAGCAGAGAACCCCAGCTTAGCAGCTTCTCTGCTCCACAAGAAGGCTGTCACTGCCTTACCTCAGTGTCCTCCGCTAGGGTGACCCAAGCCTGATAAGAGCCTCACCTCACACTTGGAAAGCACCGTACAGCTTCCTGTGACCTCAAACCCTTTCTCTGGCATTGGCAGAGCAACTGTGGGTTCCATTTCACAGATAAGGCCACTGAGGCTTTCAGAGGGCGAGGGTGGGCTTCCTCAGAGGTTGGTGTTCTCCCCACACCCAGCCCCTGCCTTGCAGCCCCTTGCCCCTTCCAGCCTCTGGTGACTTCCCTCCCAACACAGGCCATACCTCCGTTCCTATGCGAAGGGAGTGGTTTCCAAAACCAACTGTGAAGTTTCCTGAAAGGCGTTCCAGGGCTGCCAGCTTCAAGGGCTCCGGCAGGGCCCTGCCCGGGAAGCACTGAGTCAGTACTGGCCTGTGGCGTCTGCGGCGTGCTGTGCTGACCCTGGCCTCAGGGGCCTTCCTCTCCTCATTAGGGGAGGATGCTGGGGACGGTAAAGCAGGCCCTTCTGGGAACCATCCTAGTGGAAATATCCCTCCTGCCTGGCCCTGCCCCGTGCTGGGCCATGCCCACCCTTGGCTTCAGCAGGGCTCTGGCACTGGGAAGAATGGGCCTTAGCTCCTGGGCGTTGCAGGAGGCAGAGGTCAGCACATTCCAGGGTTTGGCCTTTCCGCCTCAGTCAGAAAACTCAGCAGGTGGAAGGCCCAGGCCTCCTGGGCTGCACGGAGCTGGCAATGGACAGGGTGTGGGGACTGGCACCCCCCTCTCTGCTGGGCAAAGCTCTTGGAGCTGCTTGGCCTCTGCTGAGCAGGAACTGACCTGGGAGCCTCCCTCTCCAAGGGTGCCATGAGGCCCCAGGCCCCTGCCCGCTCCCGGTGCCTGGGCCCCAGCCCCCGAGCCGCCTGAGGGAAGGGTGTGTGCATCTTCTGGTGGATAAGACACACTGCTTCTGGTCCTGCCTCCCATGGGGACATCCCCAGTCACCCTGCCTGGTGTCCCCTCTCCAGGCACAGAGGCCTTCTCTGCCCCTCACAGCCTGGCCCCCTCCCTCCTCTGCTTGGAACAGTCTCTCCTCCATCTTCTCCTGGCAACTTCTGCTCATCCTTCAGCCCCAGCTCTCCCCTCCCTTCCCCGGAACACCTTTGTGGACCCTGGGATGGCTTGTCCCTCTGTCCCATGCCCTGACCTTTTCCTTCAGAGCATGCTTCATGGTCAAAGTTAATGACCTGAGGTTGACCCGCTGACTTCCCCTCTCCAGGCACAGGATGGCTAGGACAGTGCCTGCCTCTTGTGTGTCAGGCCAGACCCCTGTGGGAGCTGCCCAGCTGTTTATCGGGTAAGTTGAATGTTCTAGCAGGATTGGGGTTTCCAGAAGGTACTGCCATGAGGCCCTGCACACACCTGGGGTGTGAGAAGTTATGCATGGCCCAGAGAAAGTCCTTGAGGACAGGGCAGGTTTGGGGAGTGTGGGCTCACATTGAAAGGCCAGGATGGAGTGCCAAGGTGTGAGGCTGGGCAGGGGATCGGGTGGCTAGTACAAGCAGGACAAAATGTTTTGCAATAGGTTTGCAGAGAGAGCAGAGCCCTGGGGAAGGGGCAGTGCTCAGCTGGGGACGGCCAAAGGCAGATTTGCTCAAATTTTCGTGCCACCAAGGGTCACCAAGGTGGCAGTGGATTCAGAGACAGTAGGTTCAGATCTGGTCCCATCTTCTTTCTGGAGCCCAACTTTCCTCATCTGTCAAGTAGGGACCTAACTGATGGGGTTATTGGGAGGTCAGCTGAGGGAATGTTTGCGAAAGGTGAGTCAAATGTCATCTTGCTTTTTCCTTTTCTACAAAAACTCCGGCCAGAGGTGAGGCCCACGGGAAGCGGTTGTCCGTCGTCTGGGTACACACGCCCTCCAGTAAAGGGTCACAGATCCCGCTCTTGTGACTCACGGTCTGCGAAGAAATGGGTCCTGCAAACATTGCAGAGGTGAGGAGAGTTTTCCTTGCCCTCCTAGCCCGGTTGTTCCACAAACGTTTACCAAGCTCTTCCCAGGGACCAGGCCCTGTGCGGGCACTGGGCAAACTGAGCGACACTCTGCCCTTGGAGGGCCCCCTTTCCAGGGCTCGGGGAGGCCTGACCCCTGGAGGGAAGCAGACGTTTTCTAGAGAGCCGGCCCTGACCGACCACTTAGCGGGAGGCCAGGGCCCGGCCATCGCCTACACTTGCTCCTTGGAGGTCTGGCAGTCCCTGGCTTCCAGTCCTCTGCAAGTCTCCAGCCCAGACTCTGGAACTCAGGGCTCCTGTGGCTGACCACCCCTGACCCTTCCCCACACGGGGATGACTGGACAGCCCGCCTCGTGGCCAAAGCTGAGCTTGGGAAGCTCCCCCTCCCTCACCTCAAAGGATGGTGGCTCCAGCCTTCCAGTCCTCAGGCCACAGTCCTGGTGGCCCCTCTGTCTTTCTCTCCCAGGCCACACCCAGCCTGCCCACCAGCCCTGTCAGCGCTCCCTTAAAATAGACGCAAAAACTCAAAGGGACAGAAAGCAGACCTGAGGTTGCCTGGAGTGTCGGTGAGGGAGACGGGACAAAAGGTCATGAGGAAACTTCTGGAGGCGATGAGAATGTTAAGGATCTTGATTGTGGAGCTGGGTTGATGGGGGTGTATGTGTGTCAGAACTCATCCAACTGTGCACTTCATGCGGAGTTTAATGGATGCCACTTACACCTTAATAAAGCTGTTCGTTGTTTATTTAAAAAAACAAACAAAAAAAACAGATGTTTCCAGTGACCTCTGTGAGACCCTAGACAAGTCCCTTACCTTCTGTTAACCTCAGCTTCCCCAGCTGTAAGATGGGAGTCTCTAAGGGAGCCTTCCATGACCCTCCATCCACACAGCTCCTTAGAGGCGGCGCCTATCTTGAGGGGAGGGCGTTAGGCTGTGTAGCCCAGGTTTGCCCCAGCACTTTTCTGATCCCAGCTTGGCTCACCAGCCCTTCCTGCAGAAATGGCTCAGACCAAGTAAATGGCTGGGGAGAGGTGGATGCCAGGAAATAAGACCAAGTCATGTAGGAAAATAAGGAAGTGAGTAACTCCACGACTCCACGACTCCACAACTGTCTGGGCTCCCTCAGGCCCAGAAAACCTCCAGAAAGCTGGAGAGAAGCACGGAGATTTTTGTCAACCCATTTGACAGATGGGGAAACTGAGGCCCAGAGAGACGTTGTCTCTCAAGTACACTGAGCTAGAACCTGGCAGAGTTGATGCAGAAATGCAGGTTGCTATTAACTAGACATACTGTGGTGACCATTTGCAACATAATACAAATATTATGTTGTATACCTGAAACTAATGTAATGTTATGCGTCAATTATATCTCAATTTTTAAAAAAAGAAAAGAAATGCAGGTTACTGGACTCCTAATCCAGTGCTCGCCCACAGCTCCCTCCCCTGAGGGTCAGAAGACATGAAGCTCATCCCTGGGTCCCTGGGCCTCTCTAAGCTGGTTCCCCCATGACTACGGGCTCTGCCTTTGGGGCCTCGCAAAGGGCTGCATCCATCTGTGAGCCCCACGTATGGAGGGTTCCCATTTGGGGCAGGGGGACGAGGGCTCAGAGCCCCGCGATCTGAGGCAGGTTTCAGGCCCTGGAGTTAGAGGGGCCTGGACAGAGCCAGCTGGGACTGAGCATCTGTTACCTGCTAAGCGCCCCACATCCATCCATCCACAGGTGATTCTCCAACTGCCCTGGGAGGCTGGCATTGTTAACCCCATTTTACCCCATTTTCTAAAGGAGAAAACTGATTTTCTGAGTGTTGAAGCAGTTTTCTCTAGCCTCAGAGCTGCTCACTGGAGACACCAGGACTGCAATGCAGTCAGCTGCATTCCACAGACGTTCCAAAAAGAAGGCGGAGGAGGAGGAGATGGGGAGAGGGAGAAACGGCAGCAACAGCAGCAGAATCTGGCGCTTTCAGCATCAGTACCACCTTGTCCAAGCCACTGTGTGGATTATCTCAGAAGCCTCTTAACTGGTGTCTCTGCTTCCTCTCTGTTCCCTCGCCGTCTGTCCCCAACACAGCAGCAGGGATCCCACTAGAATGTAGTCAGACTATGCCCCTCCCGCCTCTGCTCAGAGCCCTGCAGAGGTCCCACTTCTGAGAGCCAAGCCCAGGTCCTGGCACTGGCTGTGAGCCCAACGCAGCTGGCCCTGTTCTGCTCTGATTTCCCCTCCTGCACCCTCCTCCCTGCCCACCCGGACACAGGGCCGCCTTGCTGTCCCTACAACGCACCAGGCACCCTCCTGGCCCAGGGCCTTTGCACTTGTTCTCTCTGCCTGGAGCCTTCGTTTCCAGGCATCCTCACGGTCTAACTACTTTCCCTCCAGTCTGTGCTTCGGACGCTTTCCCTGAGCACCCCGTTCAATACTGCAACCTGGCCTTCCCCAGCCCAGCATTCCTGATCACCCCCACACTGCTGCCTTTCTTTCTTCCACAGCATTTACCACTTTCCAACGTATAACACATTTCCTTATTTATTATGCTTATTGTTTATCTCCCTCTGGAAAACTCTAACTCCATAAGGCCAGTGGGCAGTGTCTCCTTTGTAAACGGATGAATGCCAAGCAGCTAGAACAGCACCTTAAACGGTGCCTGGCATAGATCAGGCCTCTAATGAACACTTGCTGAATAACTGAATTTGTTGAGGTCACTACCCTAGAAAGACAGGGGCTTGTGAATCGCCCTGATCTGGGTTCAGTGCCCCCCCTCCAGAACTGACTAGCTTTTCAGTTTTACCTCCTTAAGCCTCCATTTTCTCATCTGTGAAGTATGATTTATACTTTGATATAACGCACATGAGGGGCCTCGCAGAGCGCCTGGCCCACGGCGGCCACGTGAGAGCCAACTGCAGGGAGAAGTGACTTCATTTAGCAAATAAATGTTATGAGGTGAAGCTCTGCCACATTAAATAGGACGAGCAGACTGGGTGCCTGCGAACTTGACTCAGGTGTGAAGCTCTTCTCAGAGAAAATACTTTCTTCCTTCCTTGGAGGGAAATGTTCTGGTGCCTGGAGCAGTGAGTTTGAAGGAACAGTGCCGAGAAGTTGAGGGGCCCAGAATGAGCCCAGAAAGTTCACTTCCTGGCAGGGGGCTCAGGGCCACCGACTTCACCTCTCAGGACCTCTGTTTTCTCACCTGTGAAATGAGATGAGGTTACCTTCTCTGTTGACTCCAGGGGGGTTATAGGGATTGAAGGAGAAGGCGCATGTGAAATACCTTGTGGGCGATGTAGGCCTGCCCTGACGGCTGGGGCGCCCAGCTGCCATCCGGGTTAAGAAGCTTGCTGCTTCAGCAGGTGTTATGGGCTGGAGTGCGTCCTCCCAAATGCACCTGTTGAAGCCCCGCCCACACAATGTGACCACACTTGGAAGTAAGGTCTGTAAAGAGATAATTAAATTAAAAAGAGGTCCTTAAGGTCGTTCTAATCCTATATGGCTGGTGCCTTATAAGAGGAGGAATTTTGGACATGGACACACACGGAGGGAAGGCGATGTGAAGACGCGGGGAGAAGACGGCCATCTACCAGTCAAGGAGAGAAGCCTCAGAGGCAACAACCCTGCCAACACCTTGACCTTGGATTTCCAGCCTCCAGAACTGTGAGACAATAAGGCTCTGTTGGGCTTCCCTGGTGGCGCAGTGGTTGAGAATCCGCCTGCCGATGCAGGGGACACGGGTTCGTGCCCCGGTCCG
>NC_041214.2:33988494-34003088 GCF_002837175.3 Physeter macrocephalus
GAAGATCCCACACGCCGCGGAGCGGCTGGGCCCGTGAGCCATGGCCGCTGAGCCTGCGCGTCCGGAGCCTGTGCTCCGCGACGGGAGAGGCCACAACAGTGAGAGGCCCGCGTACCACAAAATAATAATAATAATATTAAGGTTCTGTTGCATAAGCCCCCTAGCCTGCGGGACTGCAGAACTGTAGTTACAGCAGCCCTAGGAAGCTGAGAGAGTAGGTCTGGATGAGATCACGGAATGTTAGGAAGCCCAGGAACTGAGCACTCGCCTCCTCTCCTGATCAGAAACCCCTTCCCAGACACACATACTGACCCCAAACACCAGTTCCCCAGGGCCCTGCGTTCACGCGCCCTGCCTCCCCCGGTCCTGGAGCTGTTCATTTGTGTCTCTCAGTGAAATACCCAGTAATTCAAGAGGAGTCCACTTGGCACCGTGGGGGCCGTCTCTGCACAAAGACCCTCAGGAACACACCTTGCTGAGGTTCCACGAGGAGCGGGTGTCTGGGAGGGTCCTGGTCACATTGACTGGGATGGAAACTGCAGCTTCTGCTCACCTTTTTCTGAGGAGAGGAGTCTGTTCTCTCTGGAAAGGGCTGGCACACCCCAGGGCCCGGTGCCCTCCTGCCTCGTCCCTCACGTGCTCCAAGGCCCTGTCTGGGGTGCTGGGCTCTCAGGGTTGGGAGATCTGCTCATGTGGAGGAATTGCCTCTGGGCAGTGGTGGTGCAGATCCCTCCCGTGAGAGTGTGGGGTTCTGGGGGGCTGCCCGAGGATGGTCCTCACTCCTCTCAGGGATCACTTCCGCTGGGGCAGCTCATCTCCAGATCCTCCTCTCCTGCATCAGAT
The DNA here is from genome assembly GCF_002837175.3 of Physeter macrocephalus. Taxonomy (NCBI): domain Eukaryota; kingdom Metazoa; phylum Chordata; class Mammalia; order Artiodactyla; family Physeteridae; genus Physeter; species Physeter macrocephalus. The sequence continues at coordinate 33,989,338 of NC_041214.2, forward strand.
TTGTTTAGTCGTGGCCTATGGTGGGTCCACTTGCCCCCCGCAGAACCTCCCACCCTGTCCCCCTTTCAGGTCACACACCCCTTTAAACTGCTTCTGTCCGTAATGCAGGCTAAAGGTCAGGGCACTGAAACCCACATATCAACGTTATGAATGTGGACCCTCTTGGAAGAGTTTCCAAGTCAGGTGCTGGGCTAGGAGTCCTGTGAAACCGTGGTGGAATGTATCTTATTTCTTCTGCAGAGTAAGGGGGAACAAACCAAGGTTTTGCTTGGCAAAACAAGGCCACCCACACACACCCCTTTAAAAAATCGAGGCGTAACTGTGCGCCTTAGTCTACTGTCTTGTAACTGTCACACTGCAACACGTGGTCTGACGCCATCTCCTCATCTGACTGGCTCCTGACCTAGGAAAACAGGAGACTGCAGTCCAGGCCAACATTCGCCCGGCCGCTCACACCCAGGCGCCCAGGCCCGTGGGGAGAGAAGTCCGAATTCCAGCCCCGCAGCCTTGCGCCCGACTGCGACCTGGGCTGAAGGAGACTCCAAAGGTCAGTCCCCCTTGGTCAGCACGGGGCACAGCCCCCAAGGAGCTGGCTGTCCTGTAAAAGCCTTGCCTCCGAGGTAGCTGCTGGCAGGTGGGGTTTCAGATCCACAGGCAATTCTGTTTGACATTGCACGGGGTCCAGAATTCAGACTGTAGCTTTGGGTGTGACTATTCCATCCCACTCAATTATTTCCAGTGAAGAGCATGGGACTTTTGCTTCTTCCTTCAAGCTCCTCCGTAAATATGGATGTTTTCTAACAGAAGCTGGACCACATGCTGATGTCGAGGTCTGTGGCCTCTAATCTAATTGCGCAAAGGACCAAATTGAAATGGGCTTTTCCTGACAGTTCCAAAGGTGGATCAGCAGCCTGTGTTTGCGGGTGTTACGGGGCTGAGGGACTGGACACCCCACCTCTGTTCTCTGTCAGCCGGGAGAGCTCCTGGGAAGGCAGATGCCCGAGGAGCTGGCTGGGGACCCCTCACATGTAGGCGTGCCCAGAGGCCCCTCCGTGCGGGCGGCCCTCTGCAGCCTGGGCTGGAAGGTCCTGGGGAAAGGAAGCCGCCTCTCCCAGGGGGTCTGCCTGCATTTGCAGTGGATACTACGACGACGCCTAAGCTCGTTGAAGCCACTGCCAGGGAATTTCCTCCTCATTGTGGCCTGCATATTAACATGAAGGCAAATAACTCATCAGGAATATTTAAAAAGATGTTTAGGGAGTTTCCTGGTTACCACCACACATTAGCTCTCCGTACCTTCCGCTTTGGCTGCCTGATGCAGTTGGAATGCAGAGGATGTCCCAGGAACCATAAAATCCTGACTAATTTTTGTAGATATTTAATTATGCTTACTAGATGAATCTTATGAAGTCAGGAAAACAAGAAATATGTTCAGGAAAGATTTCCAGTCACAGTATTTGAAACTACACTGGACAATCTGTGGTCGGTGGAGCCTCTGCCCCATCCCAAGGGGCTCCGAGAGTGACCAGCTGTCCTGACCACAGCTGAGGGCCCTGCCCCAAGGCAGCTGCTCGCTGTGGGAAAGGAAGGAGCTGGAGCGTGGGCCCAGTCTGGTCAGTGCTTTGCTGGCTTTGCTCTCAGGTTGTTTCCCACCGGCTGGAATCCGACTGACACTGAGGGTCCCCTCTCAGGGAGTTTTTAAATCGGGACACACAGAGTGAGAAGCAGAGAGACAGACAGACAGACAAGCAGAGGTGTGGGGAAGTCATTATGAGAGAAAGGCAGATCCACCAGGGCAAGAGTCACAGACGCCAGCTTCTGGGAGTGGCTGGATGAGGGGGTCTCCTGGGCACATGGATGTGTCCCTGGCAGCGTGGGCTTGCGTCCCAGCCCAGCACTTACTAGCTGTAGGACTGCAGGCAAGTCACAGACCTTCTCAGCCTCACCATCCTCCTCAAATGGCCAGTGATGGGAATTATTCCATAAGACTGCTGTGAGCATCACGTGATAACGCACCTTGGGTGTCTGGGGGCCGTGCCGGCACCCAGGCGGGGCAGACGCTCAACAAATGCTCACTGTTCTTAGTGTTAAACCCAAACCCAAGTCCTGACTTCAGGACACTGCCGAGGTCCTGCCCGTGTATCTCTCTCTGTCCTTCCTGTCTTCCTTTCCAAAAAACAGCCATCACTCCAACCAACTGGAGTGTCTGTGTTTCTGACAGCTTGGAAGAGTCTCTCTAATGTGGAAATAAAAAGAACCATATCGACTAGCCCGAGAGCCCAGGGGGCCAGGATGCAAGTTCCTCCAGCGCTTCATGTTAAATGTGTGGGAAAAGCAGCTCGTAAGTGGTGGCTTGGTCTTTGAAGGGCTGGGTCTGAAGTGCGCTTTGGGTCAGTGCAAACAGAACGAAATGCATTTATGGGGCCCTGTTCCGTCGGTCGAGCTCAGGAAGGTGGTGGAGACCATTCCAGGACGGCAGTGGAGGGAGAGAGCTGGTGTCCCTGCTTCATCCAGCAGAGGAACGGCAGCCCCAGGGGCTTGATGGCCATTGGCAGAGAGGCCGTGCCCCTGTGTGTGTGTGTGTGTGTGTGTGTGTGTGTGTGCGCACTGGGTGTGAGCACACATAGGGAGGGTGGCTGTGCCAGAGTGCAGGGTGTCCTGTGTCCGTGCACGTGAGTGTGCTCATGCCAGGATGGGCGCACGCAGGCTTGTATCTGGGGAGAGCTGCAGGGGTAGCTGAGGTTGGGTCGTGTGCACAGGTGTGAGTGCGGCCCCGTGCACAGACGGCCGCGCGTGCCCAGGCATGTGTGTGGCTGGCGTGTGGGGAGATGACCCTTTGTCTTCAGCGGCTCAGCTGGCCCCAGCGCAGGATGGAGGGGTGGGGTGCAGCCAGCTGTGATGAGAGCCTCTACGGGGCCTGCTGTGTCCCAGGAACCAGAGCCGTTCAGGAACTGCTGATGGAAGACAGGAATGAGCAAGTCCCAAAGGTTTCTCTGGGTTTTCATTTCAAGGGACACAGAGTGACCTTTGCCTGTGCCACTTGGGCTGCTGCTGCTTTGCCCTTCCCCCAGGGAGGGGAGGCTGGTTTCACTTTCCTTTCTGTTGTTTTCACTTTCAGACTCCCCTGATGAAACACCGAGAAAGGTGGGGCAGCTCTGGCGGCGGGTGCCCGGCTCAGGTGCCAAGGCGGGCCATCCTGCGTGGAGGCCGCGGGTTCAGAACCTGCTTGGTCCATGCCAATGGCTGTGCTGGGCCAACGCGGCCCACCCGATGAGAGAGGCTGTGACTTCCCAGAGCACATGGAACGGGCCTCCTCGTGCTGCTGAGAAAACAGCTCCCAAGAGGAGGCATGGTTTGTCCAAAGGAGCACAGAGATGGTGCCGGAGCTGGGACCAGACCCAGCTGTCAGGCCTGGCATTGGTGGGAGACACCTGGCCAATGGGCCAACAGCAGGTAAAGACAGGAGCTAAACCCCTGACCCGTGTGCTAACAGTCTAAATCAGACAGCGTGGCTCCCTACACCTCCGTCCCCCCAGGCCACGCGGGGTGCCTCCCTCTGTGTGGCCACTTTGTCATGGACCTCACTGTCCCGTCCTGCCCGGTCAGGTGCCAGGCAGGCCCTGACCACTCCCACTCGGGCCACAGTCACCCGACAGGCCCTGGGGTCCCCCCAAGACTTCTCCCAGGGTAATAAACTTGGGCTTCTCAGCTCTAGTCTCCAACCCTTCAGACAGGTCCCCCCTACTCCCAGGAGGGTCCCTTCTGTGTGGCAGGGCAGGCCATGAGCAGACCCGGATTTCTCTCTGGGTTACCAACCCTCAGCTTCCCATGCCCCCTCCCACTTGGGCTATGCCTGACTTGCCCTTGTGTATCGCCCTCCCAGGGCCTGGGGCTCCGGTGGCCAGTCATCTGGGCTCTGCATTCTCCAGAGTGCCCCCAACAATGACAACATCACAAACACACATAGCCCCCAGGCCTCCGTGTGCCCCCACAGATACTGTGCATCCTTAGGCAACACCGCTTCCCCCAAAACACCGCTTGCCTTCAGGTCGGCTGCGCCTCTCCTGGTCCCTGTGAAATGGTTCAGCTCTGCCCGAGGCTTGCTCTCCTGGATACCTCTCCCATCTCTTCCGAGGTCTCCGTCTATGCTGCAAGTCTGTTAACCAGCTGTGTCCTGGTGGATCCTTGACATTTCTCAGGCTGGAGTAAGTATGTTCTGCATTTCAAATAAGATAATGGTAGTCTTTTCCCAATTCACAGGAAAAGTTCATAGAGAGAACTCTCTTTTAAGTCCTTCTCCCATTAAACTTTTGACATCTGTGACCTCAGAAAAAGAAACAGTAACACGTTTGATATAAAGCCTCTAGATTCAGTTTCACCCACAATCGTCACGTTAAATTTGGCTATTGTTTATTTTTACCCCACTGACCTGTGCCTGAGATGAAATGCTAGGATGAGGACCCTCGCTTGTGGAATAGATTCAATGGCCCCATTCTCTAGGAGGTCACTCAAGAGTGGCTTTGCTGTCACCTGACCAGGGCACACCCCTGACCTGAGTGTCTGGGGAGCCTGGCCAGGTGGATGCTTGTCATCAGCACCCTGACTTGGTCCGGAAAGGCCCTCAGGCACCTAGTGTAGCTAGTTGCTAGATTTAGCGAGTAAAAATAAAGGGCACCAAGTTCAATGTGAATTTCCAGTAAACAACAAATAACATTTTAGTATAAGTATGTCCCATGCAGTATTTGGGACATATACTAAAAAAAAATTGTTGTTTGTTGGAAATTCAAATTGAACTGGGCATCCGGCATTTTATCTGGGGACCCTAACTTGGCACCTACATCCACTGGTGCGTGCCATCCAGTGTCAGAGGCTCTGCAAGCAGCTTGTAACTGGCAGTAGAGAACTGAGGTTTGTCAATGATCTACATGTGTGGGCAGGCCCAGGCCACTCCTGGCATAATGCCCCTCTCTTGGGTTCTAGAAAGTGCATACAGCCTCTAGCCAATCTTACTGATATCCAGACCCTCATCCCCCCAGTGGTCACTCCAGTGCATCAGTTTCTGCAGTGGTCACCAGCTGCGTAGTGCTCTGAGTTTATGCTTTCACCATGTCTCTTGCTTTTCTTCCTCTTCTTGGTGCATTGCTATAGGCTGAATGCTTGTGTCCCCCAAATTCATATGTTGAAAGCTAACCCCCAAGGTGATGGTATTTAGAAGTAGGGCCTTTAGGAGGCGATGAGGTCATGAGGTTGGAGCTCTCAAGAATGGGATTAGTGCCCTTATAAATAGGATCCCAGAGAGCTCCCTTGCCCCTTCCACCTGTGAGGACACAGCGAGAAGATGCTGTCCATGAACCAGGAATCTGCTGATGCCTTGATCTTGGACTTCCAGACTCCAGAAGTATGAGAAGTAAATTTCTGTTGCTTATAAGCCACCCAGGCTATGGTGTTTTGTTATAGCAGCTCGAACACATTTTTAGAAAGGAAGAAGCCAGCGTGACAAGAGCCCTCAGCTCAACATTGCACTCAGGCGTGAAAGACACCGTGAGCATCTCCGTGACTGGTTCCCACATGAGCTCAGAGCTGGATGTTATCCAGGTTAATGATACCACTGTATGCATCTGTAAGCTAAACAGTAAATAAGGTTTATCTATTCTTCATCTTCAATAATACATCTTCTTAATAATACTTGTGGATTGGAGATATGCAAATGGAATCAACATTTATTGAAAAATACCAAATATTTGAAAACTTAGCTAAGCTTATTAATTTTTCCTGTAAAGTATCACACTTTAGGCTGATGTTTTTACTCATATGCTTGGGAAACACTTTGAGATGATTGCTCTAAAAGACGATGTCTGCAACACACTCTGCCCCGCATCACAGCACAGGATTCTGGGGAGGTGCCCATGCCCCGGTCAGCCCTGGGAGGGGTCAAGGACTGGGTTCCTGCCCGCTCCCCAGCTTTGAGGGGGTGGTAGCCACATTTCCCTCGACATCAGTCTGGGCTGAAATTGCTGGCAGGTTGACTCCTATTTCTCCTCGTCATTGTGTCCCTGAAGATGCCAGGCCACGAACTGCATCAGATGTTGACAGAAGGGGTGGGAGGGAGAGGAGCTGCATTGCCTTTTGTTTGTGGAGGCAAAGGGCCAGGATGGGAGGGCGGCAGACCCTGGCCTCGGCTGACTGATGAACGGACTTCCTGCTCCCTCTTCTCCAGGGGCTCTGCTCCAACAAGTCAGGCATCCAAGCCCAGAGAGGGAAACCTGGGGCTCTGACTTTGGGCCACATGGCCCAGCTGGGCAGCGCTGCCCAACCCCATCCAGCATGAGCCCTGCCTGCCTGGCTGGCCTCGGGGGACAGTAGTCATCTGCTGGAGCAGCACATGGGGGAGTCTTCTGAGGCTGGGGGCCTGGGGCAACACTGCCCTAAGAAAGGACCACTTTCGGTGGGGGGTACTTGACATGAGTTTAGCTACACAAACTTTAGCATTTTTGTAAATGGCTATGAGTTTTTTTCTAATTCGTTCAAAACTAAAAAAATATGACACCAAATTCACCAATAACCATTTATGATACCATGACACGCTGTAGAGTGATTTCTTTAACCTCTGCCACCTGGTCACAGTGCATGGCCGTTTTGATGAAGATGGCTTTGTCTGCCCAGTAAGACTGTGACTTCCTTACAGGGGAGGGCTATGCCTGCATTGGTGAGGTTCTGGCATTGAGAGCCCGATCAACAAGAGAAACTGGGCATGAAAAGAAGCAGAGCTGGGTGCAATCTTCCCAGCTCTTGGCTCCAAAAAGCAAGTTTATTTTACAAGTTGGCGACAAAATCAATTCTTTTAAAACATCTTTCATTTGCCTTTCATTGGCCCCTGGCTCACATACCTGGCTCTTCTTTGTTCTTTAGTCCTCTTTTGAGGCCCCAGATCTCCTGAGGCCTGGGAACGAGGGGCATCATGTCACGAGGTATCTACAAGGGGAGGGACGCCAGCACAGTCACCAGGGGACACCTGCCCTTGCAGATTCCTGGAGCTTTAGATCTCCAGAGAAGGGGAGGCAGCCTTTACATCCCACTGGGGGGCCATCAGAAGGTGGCCCGGGGCTCCCTCTGGGGTGGGGCCCATGGAGGGAGGGCTGGGTTGGCTGAGTGCAGAGGGAGCCCGTGGCTAGGGATTTTCATGTGTGTGTTGGTTGCCCATGACTGCTCCATGTTTCCTGGCAGGATGAAAGAGGATTTGTTTTATGACCCATCTGAGAACTTTAAAAAGGGAAGGATTAAAAGAAACAGGAAATGCAAGAAATTTCTGTGCATTAATTTTGTATCCTGCTACTCTTACCAAATTCACTGATTAGCTCTAATAGTTTTCTGGTAGCATCTTTAGGATTCTCTATGTATAGTATCATGTCATCTGCAAACAGTAACAGATTTACTTCTTCTTTTCCGATTTGGACTCCTTTTATTTCTTTTTCTTCTCTGATTGCTGTGGCTAAAACTTCCAAAACTATGTTGAATAATAGTGGTGAGAGTGGACAACCTTGTCTTGTTCCTGATCTTAGAGAAAATGGTTTCAGGTTTTCACCATTGAGAATGATGTTGGCTGTGGGTTTGTCATATATGGCCTTTATTATGTTGAGGTAAGTTCCCTCTATGCCTTCTTCCTGGAGAGTTTTTATCATAAATGGGTGTTGAATTTTTTTGAAAGCTTTTTCTGCATCTATTGAGATGATCAAAATTAATGCACAGAAATCTCTTACATTCCTATACACTAGTGATGAAAAATCTGAAAGAGAAATTAAGGAAACACTCCCATTTACCACTGCAACAAAAAGAATAAAATACCTAGGAATAAACCTACCTAAGGAGACAAAAGACCTGCATGTAGAAAACTATAAGACACTGATGAAAGAAATTAAAGATGATACCAACAGATGGAGAGATATACCATGTTCTTGGATTGGAAGAATCAATGTTGTGAAAATGACTATACAACCCAAAGCAATCTACAGATTCAATGTAATCCCTATCAAACTACCAATGGCATTTTTCACAGAACTAGAACAAAAAATTTCACAATTTGTATGGAAACACAAAAGACCCCGAATAACCAAAGCAATCTTGAGAAAGAAAAACGGAGCTGGAGGAATCAGGCTCTTGGACTTCAGACTATACTACGAAGCTACAGTAATCAAGAGAGTATGGTACTGGCACAAAAACAGAAATATAGATCAATGGAACAGGATAGAAAGCCCAGAGATAAACCCACACACATACGGTCACCTTAATTTTGATAAAGGAGGCAAGAATATACAATGGAGAAAGGACAGCCTCTTCAATAAGTGGTGCTGGGAAAACTGGACAGCTACATGTAAAAGAATGAAATTAGAACACTCCTTAACACCATACACAAAAATAAACTCAAAATGGATTAAAGACCTAAATGTAAGGCCAGACACTATAAAACTCGAGGAAAACATAGACAGAACACTCTATGACACAGAACACAGCAAGATCCTTTTTGACTCACCTCCCAGAGAAATGGAAATAAAAACAAAAATAAACAAGTAGGACCTAATGAAATTTAAAAGCTTTTTGCACAGCAAAGGAAAACATAAACAAGACAAAAGGACAACCCTCAGAATGGGAGGAAATATTTGCAAACAAAGCAACTGACAAAGGATTAATCTCCAAAATTTACAAGCAACTCATGCAGCTCAATAACAAAAAAACAAACAACCCAATCCAAAAATGGGCAGAAGACCTAAATAGACATTTCTCCAAAGAAGATATACAGATTGCCAACAAACACATGAAAGGATGCTCAACATCACTAATCATTAGAGAAATGCAAATCAAAACTACAGTGAGGTATTACCTCACACCAGTCAAAATGGCCTTCATCAAAAAATCTACAAACAGTGCATGCTGGTGAGGGTGTAGTGAAAAGGGAACCCTCTTGCACTGTTGGTGGGAATATAAATTGATACAGCCACTATGGAGAACAGTATGGAGGTTCCTTAAAAAACTAAAAATAGAACTACCATATGACCCAGCAATCCCACTACTGGGCATATACCCTGAGAAAACCATAATTCAAAAAGAGTCATGTACCAAAATGTTCATTGCAGCTCTATTTACAATAGCCAGGACATGGAAGCAACCTAAGTGTCCATCAACAGATGAATGGATAAAGAAGATGTGGCACATATATACAATGGAATATTACTCAGCCATAAAAAGAAATGAAATTGAGTTATTTGTAGTGAGGTGGATGGACCTAGAGTCTGTCATACAGAGTGAAGTAAGTCAGAAAGAGAAAAACAAATACCGTATGCTAACACATATATATGGAATCTAAAGAAAAAAAAAGGTTCTGAAGAGCCTAGGGGCAGGAACCTGAATAAAGACACAGACGTAGAGCATGGACTTGAGGACACGGGGAGGGGGGACATGTAAGCTGTGATGAAGTGAGAGAGTGGCATGGACATATATACACTACCAAACGTAGAATAGATAGCTAGTGGGAAGCAGCCGCATAGAACAGGGAGATCAGCTCGGTGCTTTGTGACCACCTAGAGCGGTCGGATAGGGAGGGTGGGAGGGAGGGAGATGCAAGAGGGAAGAGATATGGGGATATATGTATATGTAAACTGATTCACTTTGTTATTAAGCAGAAACTAACACACCATTGTAAAGTAATTACACTCCAATAAAGATGTTAAAAAAAAAAATGAAACAGGAAAAACTCAGTTTAGATGAGAATAGTGAGGATCGCGTCAGATCTCTTGGAATGGACAGATTATACTGGAGTGAACGCATTCATTCACTCAACAAATATTTATCGAGCATCTCTTGAGTTCCAGGCAAGGATCCAGGCACTGCTCCATGGGCTGTATTGAAGTGTGACTGTTTTGAATGATTGTGTCAGATCTGGGTCACGGTAAGGAAGTGAGTACCATGTTATTACAGTGTTTACCAAAGAAAGCGTCACTCTTAGGCTTCATGCAAAGAAACTCAACCCCTGCCTCAGCGGATTCGTGCATTCATGAGCCCGAGCATGCCAGCCCTCCTTCCTGTGCAGATACCATCAGCCCGCCAGTCCACGCCGGCTGTGGGGAACAGGGCAGACCCTTGGCAGGGGCTCACAGTGAAGGCTGCTGGGGCAGAGAGGAAGGAGCCGGGCAGCTCTGAGGCTCAGCCCCTGGGGAGTGAGCTCCTACAGCAGGAATAAGTTCACTCTGTTTCCTCTTCAGGGGGGCATCTGCCCTGAGTGGAGGGTCCTCTGACCCTCAGCCCAGAAGTGGGTGCTGGGGAGGGAGCTCATGGCCTTAGAGGAAAATGAGTAATAATTCTGAATGTAATTATTAGACACCTTTTTTCAGGTCTTTGAGGAAGCATAGCTTTGTGTGCCTTTAAACCACAAAGAATGTGGCATAGATAAAATGCAGCGGTAAGAAAGGAAGGTCTGAGTCTAACCCGGGAGCAGGCAGAGCACCCTCGGATGGCCATCACTGCCCCCTACCTCCACCTTTAGCACCATTAATGACCATTAATACCTATTTCCTGCTCTCTAGCCACAGCAACGATGACCAAGAATAAGTTGGAAAATGAGCAGAGAAGAGTCAGTCCAACCCAAGGTCAAGGGCCTCACTGTTGTAAGCCGAGCCCAAGTGGAGCTAGAACCTTCTCCCAGTCTGGGTGGCAGGGCCCCACTTTGCAATGAGCCTGCTTTATTCACCGAGGGGCTCAGGACAAGGCACTTTCCTCCAAAGTGGTGCTTCTCAAAGCGTGGTCTGTGGACCAGCCGCAGCAGCAGCACCCAGGAACTTGTAAGAAATGCAAATTCTTGGCCTCTCAGAAGCTGCCATGGGTGTTTGAGGGCTACGTACAATGAGGGTGCTGGCAGAGAGCCTGAGGGGCAGCCAGAGTCGGGGCAGGGGAAGCAGGAGGGGGCGGCGTACGCACTGAGCCGGAAGAAAGCTTCCACGAGCACGTGTTCGCGGCTGCAGAGAGCCTGCCAGGAGAAGAACCTGGACGTCCAGGGAATAAGTTAACAAGGTCCCTGGTGATCCTGTCACGAGCAGTCCATTGTGATGGTGAAATCCCCAGGCCAGTTTGCAGTGGGTTGAGCCATCAGTGGTAGGTGAGAAAAACAGAGACAATCTCAGGAAGCTTGACCGTAAAAGAGGACAAAAAAACAGGACAGTGGCAAGTGGAAGCCAAGAGGTGAGTGGTTCCTCTGTTATTAATGTGGGGAAACATGGAAACAGAAGCAAGTCTGCTGAAGGAAGAGGTTCAGAAATGAGAGAAAGTTGAAGCTGCAGTGGGGAGGGAGGAAATCTGAAGGAGCAAATTACTGCCCAAGAAAGCAGAAGAGGATGGACCCAGGGCACAGCCTGAGGGTTGGCCACTCTTGGTCAAGAAGAAGGACAGCCCTTGCCGGAAATTCTCTGGCTTCTAGGCTGGAAGGAAGTGGAAGTAGGTGAGGACAGATAAATGGGAGAATTGAAGGCATTAAAGCACCGTGTGACTCGACTCTGTGAAATGCGAGGCTGGGTGCAGAGTGATGAGCCGGAGTAGAATGTGGGTGTTCTGGGGGTGGAGCAGCTCCCAGGGGAGCGAGGCCCCCCCGCGTGTGGCTGCAGGTGACCCCTGTGCTGGGAGGGGAAGGCCTCCGAAGTGGAGGAGGTCAAGGACTGAGGGTGTGTGTGTGGTGGGGGGGTGCTGGGGGTCAGTCCATGTGGATATCCGTGCTGCCCGGGGGCAGTGATGTGGAGGCCGAGAGGAAAAGTTCTGAGTCAGAGTCACGGCCTTGAAAAATGAGGAGAGGGGCCTGGGGTAGGTTGGGAGACAGAAATGAAGAGAGGCTGAGGGGGCCTGGGCTGGAAGTCCAAACCTTGCAAGAGGCAGGGCTCACAGAGCAGAGGCTTGCAAGTGGCCTCTGGGGCCCAGGGGAAAGCCTCCAGCCAGCCCCGCAGCCACTGCCTGGGCCTGGGTGCTGGAGGGTGAGCAGCTCTGCCCAGGAGAGCACAGGGAGGTGGGCCCTGAGGGCAGACAGTCCCTCCAGATGCAGGTGGAGGGAGCAGAGAGGCAGAGGCTGAGGAGGTGGGGGATGGGGACCACAGACCCAGGGTTCAAGGTGGGCTGGGCTGGAAGGGGCAGGACGGTGGGAGCAGTTGGGTCTGGTAGGAAGCATGAAGGGTCTAGGGGTGGAGGAGGCAGAGGATCTGGCTCCAAATATCTTGAGTTCAGGGCCATGTCCCGGGCCAGGGTAGGAGCCTAGCTGCTGGACTGGGTGGAAACAAGCTGAAACGCAGGGGCCCAGAGGTGGGCAGGGCCAGCCAATGCTCTGTAGGCTCCGAGCCGAAATCCCACTCCCTGAGTTAGGCCGGACACATCCCCATGGGGCTGTGGCTGGTGATGTTCTCGTGTTGCCTTTGATGCCCTCTTCTCTCACTCTGCCTGGATAAAGCCCATCCCAGTGCAGCTCCCACCTTCTCCACAAGCCTTTCCTGATCATCCCAATGTACAGTTTCATGTATATAAACATATAAACAAGATTATATGCCAATCAAAGATTTATCACGTATGTTTTATGGGGATGTCACTATATCAGTATATCATGTATATTATAAATGCTTAAAAATAGAAATGAAAAATTATTAGACAGAAAACAGCTATAATAGAAGTTGTGGTGTATTCAGACCGCTGCCCAAAGGATGATCCTGTAACCCCACCAGGCTGCACATGCTCTCCTTTGGGACGGCTGGGCTGCATTATGAGCTGCTGGGGTATGCAGTTGTCTCAGATTTCCTCCGAGTCTCCTTTGTGAATAAAAATTGTGTCATGGGCATAGTGGATGCTCAGCAAATATTTGTGAAAGGGACAAATAAACAAGTGACCCAGGAAGGTTTTAGAATAGAGGCCACGTCACAGCACGGCCAGTGGTGTGGACTTTGGAATCAGACGGGTTGCAGTTCAAGTTTCAGCTCTGCCCCTCACCAGCCCTAGGGCTGAGGGCAAAGTTTTAGGCTCCCTGAACTTCGGTTTACCCCCCCAGTGAAAGGGGGACAATGCCCGGAACTCCCCGCAGGCTGCTGTGGGCTGGAGTACCCCATGAGGGGGGCCCCCCACCTAGCAGCGGTGTGACATGAGCCCTTTGAGTAGCCAAGCTCTCATAGGAGGGAACAAGATGCATGTGAATTTCGGCCACGTTCAGTGACTGGAACTTGAGCACCAGGGGAGAGTGGTCAAGGCAGGGCTGGACCAGGAGTAGCTTCCCTGACGCCCTTCCAGACAAGGGATTGGTTTGGTTTCAATTCTGAAAATGGTACTTATGGAAAATTGCTGTGTGACCAAGTGATTCCTTCTTTCTTTTGTTTTTTATAAAGCTTATATTTGCTTCATTGTAAAGTAAATTTATCATAAAAATGAGAAAGATGTAGAAAAAATGAGTTAAAAAACTCACATTTCCACCCTGGAAAGATCATCTTTATTAACATTTTGCTGTATTTTCTTTTAGTCTTAAAATATTTCTATGCACCAGCTTTTTGAAAAACATAATTGCAAGTATTATATATGTGTGTGTGTATGTGTGTAATCTATAAATGTTTGTCCTTTTTTTTTTTTTTTTTTTTTTTTTTTTTTTTTGCCGCACGCCGGCCTCTCACTGCCGTGGCCTCTCCCGTTGCGGAGCACAGGCTCCGGACGCGCAGGCTCAGCGGCCACGGCTCACGGGCCCAGCCGCTCCG
>NC_041214.2:34003269-34059884 GCF_002837175.3 Physeter macrocephalus
CGGACGCGCAGGCTCAGCGGCCATGGCTCACGGGCCCAGCCGCTCCGCGGCATGTGGGATCTTCCTGGACCAGGGCACGAACTTGTGTCCCCTGCATCGGCAGGCGGACTCTCAACCACTGCGCCACCAGGGAAGCGCTGTCCTATTTTTAATTTGACATCATGACATAGCGTTTTCCTCATTATTGCAGATTCTTCGTGAGCATGATTTTAGTGACCGTGTACACCCACGGAGCTGTTTCTCCACATGTTTTCGGAGCCTCTGCAGCTCGGCCGTCTCTGCAGGTGCTGGGCAGTCCGGCTTCCAGCCTTGTGTCTTCAACCTCCAGGGCCCGACTCCAGCACGGCATTAGGGTTCCTTGACACGTGAGGCCCAGCAGAAGGACGAGGTCTGTGTTCAGAAGACCCAGGTACCAGGCCACGCTCACCTCTTGCCTTCGTTCTCGTTCTTTGAAAGAAGGGTAGTAACCACCAGACCTGCCTCGTAAGGCAGCTTCCAGGTTAAGTGAGACCCTAGCTCGGAGGCTGCTCTGTGAATTGCCTGGTGTTGCCCAAACCTTGGCTTATTGGATTCATTCGCACTTTTTACATGCCAGCAACAGGAAATCCAGCTCCACACAACTTAAATTGGCTCACAGAATCGCAACGTCCAGAGGCTGAGGTCCAGCGGGACCCAGAGCCTGAAGGACATAGTCACAGGCCTCAGTGACCTCTGTCCCACATTCCTGCTCCTTCAATGGTTGCATCCTGGGACAGATTCTCCCAGAATGCCCCAGACCCCTCCCTGAGGGAGGCACCCCCCCTGCTGGCAGCCCCAGGAGAGAGCATGCTGTCCTGACTGCTCCAGTAGAGGGCCAGGCCCCATGCCCTCTGCCCCAGCAGGGTCCGCCCACCTAACCTCATAACCTGAGAGTGGGGAGGGGGTACCCCAAAGGAAGGTCGGGTGGTTCCACCAGAAGTGGGACAGATCTGGGGAGGGGCCAGCCGGAGATGCCCACTTCTCTGGCCATCATTCCTACTACTGTGGCCAGAGGGAGGTTCTCAGAGCAGGAGTCCCCACCACACCCCAGTGTGAGGGAGCAGACTCCCCAGCCTTGGGTTCGAATCCTGCCCCGTCACCCACCTCCACCTCCTCCCCAGCTGGCTGCGCACGGAAGCAGTCAACATTCTCTTCCCGAATTCCCAGCAATGGGACCACACCCCCAGGCGATCCCTCCTGGTGACCCATGAACAGGGAGGAGGCCTGACTCCCAGTGACCTCATCAGGTGACTCAGCGCACAGGCAACAGGGCCCAGGGTGTGTTAGGGACCCCAGCCCAGGTGAAGGGCCCCACGGAGCTTTAGAGGCCCCAAAGTGTACCGCTGAGAATGCAGAGCTGATGCTTCCTGGAAGAGCGGGGGCAGGCAGAGGGCAGAGGAACAGAATGGGTGAGTGTCAGGGGAAGCACTGGTGCCGTCAGGTCAGGTCCGGGAGCCGGGACGGCCAAGCTCTGTGCAGTTGGGGAGTGAGGCCTGTGTGCTAAGCACGTCCCCACGAGCTGCTCCCGCCCGAGTGGGGAGGAGCGGGCGCTACTGACAGTTGGGTTCCTGCTCTGTCTCCCGGGTGGCATCCTGCTGTCTGCGCACATGTCTGTACTTGGTCCCTGCCCCGAAGGCACACAATCCACCCGATAGGGTCAGTCCAAACGGCGCCGGAGGGTGTGTGCACAGCCAGGCCGGGCCCACTCCCTCTCCTCGAGGGAGAGAGAAGCAGGCCTCAGGATACCCTTGGGAGCCGTGGAGGGTGGGAGGGAAGGAAACAGGGAGCTGGAGGCCTTTCCAGTGAAGAGGCCACAGACCTGGATAAACACAGGAGGAGGAGGTATGGGTGAAGAAGCAAGACTGACGAAAGAGCAAACTCCTTCCAGAAGCGAGGGGGGACCAGGGGGAGCGCGAGGCCAGACCTTGACCCCGAGCCCGACAGACAGGGAGCAGAGCAGGGTCCAGGTGCCCCAGAGGGACGTCGTCCAGGCCAAGTGGGAACTTTAGGAACTGGAGAAGGTGCGCAGCACGTGCCCTCGTTGGGGCTTCCGTGGGGTGACCCTGCTGTGGACAGGTGTGAAGATTCAAGGAGAGGGCAGGGTGAGGAAAGGAGGGGCACCTCTGAGCAGGAAACACGAGTGTGTGTGTGGGGTGGGGGGGGGCGCACGCGCGTGCGCACTGCAGCCACGACAGAGCCCAGGCCTTGGGCTCCCAGGCGAGGGTGTGGAATTCCAGGGCTGGGACTGGGACGCCTGGCCTCTCCCAGTGCACACAGAGGGGACACCTCGGGGAGGAGAGAGGAGAGGGGGCCTGGGAGGAGGCCTAATCCTGCAGTTCCCCTCCTGGACCCCCAACTCCATCCCCAACATTAGGGGAGGATGGGGGTCCAGTTAAGCTTCCTTAGGGATGGGCAGGCTTGGGCCCCTCATGCCTTCGACCACCTCTGGCCTGGGGTGACAGGTGACAGCCCCCCCCACCGCCCCAGGCTCAGCTTCCACAGAGGGGGCTGGATTAAGTGTCTCCCGGGCTCCACTGAGCAGAAGCCTCTGGGGAGACGTTTCTGGAGAAAGGAAGCCTCCGAAGGAGAAAGCAGGGAACAGCTGAGGAGGGATCAGGGCCTAGGAGGGAGCACTGCTGGCTTAGGAGAAAACAACAAGGGTAACAATGGTGACCACCATGGAGCTGCTCACTCCCCACACAGCTCACAGACAGGTTGAGCAACTTGTCTTAGGTGATACAGCCAGTAAGCTGACAGAGCTGGGAGAACAAGAGGTCCCTCTTTGGACCATGGAGCCCAATGCCTTGACTATACAGGTGAGGAGTCAGCTCTCTCCGGGAAGGTGCCCACACAAGGTGCCTACAGTTCCTTCTCCAGAACTGGGGATGGGGGACAGAGTGTCGGATCAAGGCAGCCACACCGCCTGGCATCTGTGGATCAGCCCTGAGTTGGCTCTCTGAGTTCCAGGGCTTTGTCTGGGATACTGGAGACAAGAAAGACCCCAGGAGGTTCCCAGGGCCTGGGTGGACTTTACAGTAGCAAGTCAGGCCATTCCCCTGGGGTGCTGGCTTTCCTCTACAGGGGCCAGGAGGGGTGTCACTGGTGAGGAGACAAGACCTAAGCAGGAGGAATGATTTTGAATATCACAGAGGAAAATATCTAGAGGTGTTTGGATTACACTGCTGGCCAGCAGTCCAAAGGCAAAGAGCTTTCTGCAAAAAGTTATCCATCAAGTCCCTGTGTGTAAAAGACAAAAGTTAGAGACACCCCCAACATTCAACAACAGCAGAGGGCTTAAATAACTCCTGGTTGCCCACTCAGCCATTCAAAGAGATGGTGACAAGCCCCTCTCAACGTGGAAAAATGCTTATTGTAAAAAGTAAGAGCTAAATGCTACACTGTGATTTTTTCTAAGTAAAAACATGCTTATTGGAAAGAAACGGGAGAAACAGAAACCTGAGTAAAGTTTTAACAGTGGTGTGGGATGATGGGTGGAGTAGAGTTCAAACACAGTTAAATTATTTTTGAAAGACTGTAATATAAAGATTAACAAACAGTTCAAAAACAAGCGTCATGGCAAAGAGACAAAGCATTGGTTTTCTGGTTACTTGGTAACATCCAAACGACAGGATCCACGGGCCCCAGGCCCTCAAAGGGCCAAGGACACGGTAGATGCTCGCCGACAGCGTGTGGCATGACCTCAGCAGGATCAGGAAGTCGACGTGAAGTCCGAGCCCTGCAGGGAGGCTGGCTGGTGATCACGCAGGAGGACGGGCTATGATAACACCGTTTGGGGACAACCTGAACCCGGGTTGATGGAGCACAGAGGATGGGGCCTGGCTGGACTCCTCGCTCACAGGGAGGGGTGCAGGGCCAGCCCTGCTGTGGTCTCTCTTTTTCCTGCACCTGCTGCATCTCCTGCCATAGCAGTGAGCGACCTGCACTGGGTGAGACCTAGAGCTGGAACAGGACACCAAGGCCTTGAGAAGCCCTTCCTGGAAGAAAGCAAACAACCCATCTGTGTGCCCCACCCCGAGCGAGCACTGGTGTACCCCAGGTAACATGCGACGCAGCTGGGGTCCCGGGAGCAGGACCCCTGCCCCTTCCTCTCTTTGCTGCATTTTCTCATGGGGAGCGGGGAGCTAGGTCAACCCCGGGAGGGGCCCAGTGGCCGAGAGAATGGCGTGCAGCAGGTGCTGCAGGAGGGAAGGTGCCAGGTAGAGGGGAGAGGAATGGAGGGCCCTCAGAGCTGGATCTAGAAGGGTCCCGGAGGCCCCGGGCTGTGCTCAGACCCTCACTCAGGGAGACCACTCTGGGCTGGGTGTGCTGCTGGCAGCGGAGGTTCTGAAGGGGCAGGGATGGGTGAGGCCCAAGGTGGCTTCAGACCCCTGAAGGTCCGTCGGTGGGGGACCACACTTGGCCTGCCCGAACGCTGCAAGCGGGGACCCCCAGGAGCTGGGACTCTACACCGAGAGGCCGGGGTTTGAATCCCGGCTTTGCCGCGGCCTAGCTGTGTGGCCTTGAGCAAGTTATTTTAACCTCTCTGTGCCTCAGTTTCTCCAAATAGAAAATGGCACTAATAAAAGTAATCCCTCTTATTGGGCTGTTTTGAGGATTAAATGAATCAGTATTGTGCCAGCACGGGGCAAGGACAGTCAACACTGCATGTTTGTCCAATAAAAATATAAACTAGTGGCCAGGGCGGCTCACAGGGGACCGGGCCTCCCGACCAGAGACACTGCAAAGTTGCGGAGCACTCGGCTGCAGAGGTGCCCTCCACCTTGGTGGTGGGGTAGTCGTTGGGCCCCCCTCACCGCCCCCCCCCCCAACTTGGCACACAAGGAGCTAGGTGGGCAGAGTTAATGCAAGATCATAGTTGAGTCCATATTGTCAACAGACCTACATTAGTGGCTGCAGGAGTGTTGGGTGTGGCTCGGGGACTGATAAACACACCAAGGGGCCCCTGGCCAGCCTCCAGTGACGACAAGGCTGATGAGGGAGGCCTCCAGGGGGCAGAAGGGAGGGGCCCAGAATGCAGGCAGTAGGGGGTTGACAGAGACAGTGAGGGCTGGGAGGCCTCAGGAGCAATGAGGCCTTTCCCAGTCACTGGGTCTTTTTGGACTTCATTTCAGCTCAATTCCATTAAATAAACATTTTAAAGCGACGGGATATGCTCGGCCAAATGGGGGACGCAAAGAGAATGAACACAGAGCCTTTGTCTCAAGGAGCTCACAGCTGACTTGGAGGAAGAGAACACCATCAATCCCACCAACCACCAGGCACCGGCAGCTCCCACACCAGCACCAGGAACTCTTGGCACTACCTCACACACTTATAACAGCCCCAGAATGGGCACAGAGAAGCTGAGAGGTGAAGCAGGCCAACTAAGGTAACGTGGCTTGTGAGGGGTAGTGGCATCTATGTCTGACTTTGGGGTCTGTGGCCTCAGCAACACATGTATTGTCTCCACTGGAACCTGTGAAAATAAAGGCAGGAACACATGGTACGTGTTAGGGAAGAGCCCCGAGCCTCAGTTTATTCATCTGTGAAATGGGCATAATGACCTCTAGTTTCCTGAGTGACAGGGGATACTGTATGCGACAGGTTCTACTGTTTTTATGGGGGCCCAGAATAGGCAGTAACAGGAGCTGCCCTTGAAGGGTAGAAACCAAGTGCTACGAGGCAGGCAGCAGGGCAGGCGGAACAGCATGAGCAAAAGCCTGGAGGAGGGACATGTAACTGCTCCAGCTTCAAGCGGAGAGGAAGCAGGAGGTTTCAGGGCTGAGATGAGAAGCTGCTCAGCTCCTTTATCTTTCTTCTTCCCTCTGCACCCCTGGGGCAAGTCCTGCTGGCCTCCGTTTGCACTTTCTCCCTTCCAGCTCCTCCTCAGCCCACGTAGTCTGGCTTCTGCTCATATCACTCACCGGAAACACTTGCCAAGGTCCTCGGTGCCAGCCTATAGCCGGCCCGATGGCCATCCTTGGGTCTTATCTTCCCTCCTCACCGTCCTAGGCATGCTCCTGACCTCCTCCTCGAAACACTACCCCGGGGCTATATCAGCATGTGGACATGCACTCTCGGGTTTACTTCCCTCCATGCTGGACTCTTCCCCTCTGTCTCCTTTGCATGCCCTGGATGTCGCTGTGGCTGGTCCTGGACCTATTTCTCCAACACATTCTCACCAGGAGACTCATCCTTTCTTGAGGCTTACCCGCTGCCTCCATGCGGATGTCCAGGCCACAGTCTCTAGCTCAGCGTCCGCCCTGAGCGCTGGACCCCTGTACCAATCTGCCTGCTGGACACCTTGCCTGCATGTGCTCCAGGCAGTCTGAACTCAAAATGAACCTGGGAGGACTCATCGCATCGCCCCAATTGCTGCCGCTCCTTCTGGTCCCCTCTGTCAGTAGTTGGTGTCACGGTTGCAGGTTGCCCAAGACAGACCCTGGGAGTCATCCCCGCAGAGCTCCTGAGATGCCTTCTAGACTGCCCCACTGCACTCTGACCCCGCCACCAGACAGGCCCACGTAAAATGCCAAACAGCCCACGTCACCCCCTGTTCAGAAGCCTTTAAAGGCTCTCCATGATGTTGGGGATAAGACCTACACTTCACTGCATGCCACTCGTGTCCCAACCTCTTCACCGCACAACTTCCCACTGTCCCCAGGTCTCATGCTCCAGCCAGACTCAAATCATGGGGCAGATTTACCTTCCTTCACCTTAATCCTCCCGATCCTGACCGTCCCTAGGGCTCAGCTCGAAAGTCACCTCCTCCAGGAAACCTTCCTGCTGCCCCAGGATGAGTTAGGACCCCTCTTCTGTGTTCCCATAGCAGATGTGCACAACAGCTCTTTTCCTATGTCACACTGATGCTTTCTCTCCTCACTCCCCACCCTGAGTTCATAGAGTTCACAAGGAACTGTCCCTGTACTTTGTTTTTCTAGTGCTGAGAAGTATTTGCTGAAATCAAAGGACCTGGGAAGAGTCTTAGAAACAGACCCTGGGGGTGTTCTTTGAGGGAAATGGGTTACCCTACGTGTAGACACTGAAAGGAAGCAGCTAGAGAATTAACTACAATTCTTAGCCGCCTTCTAATGGGTGACCATGTGACCCAGTTTGGGCCAACAAGGCTTAAGGAAAGGTAGCTGAGCGTGCACAGGAGAGATTTGCTTCCCTGATGTGCTCACGGCCCCTTCCTGTTTTCTGTCTTCCACTTCCTCCCTGGAATTAGGAGAGGAGGCTGGCGGTGGAGCAGCCATCTTGTGACAATGAGCCAGCCATAAGGACGGGAGTCACACACTAAGGAATCTTGAAGGGACCTAGGTCATGACCCCTGGACTACCTACTAGTGGCTTCTTATTATGAAAGACAATCTCACTGAGGCCCCAACTTCAGCTGGGTCTCCATTACATTTAGCTGCACTCCCCCATAGAAAAGGCAGATGATGGCAGATAACCATCTGTGGGCATTTCTGAATAGACCTTTTCTTTAAAGATGATGCTAGTCCTGGCAGTGGGCAGAGGCAAGACTAATGGATCAGGACAAGGTGAGGGTTGGAGAGGCTGACCCTGCCTCGGATTCTATCAGAGGACCATGGCAAGGACTCACTCAAGGTTTGAGGAAGAGGCTCCAGTCACGGCGGCCCTAATGTGACCATGACCTTGGCCTGGGCCTTCTCTGGTCTCTGCCTGGTTTCACTTGTGAAATGAGGCTGCTGGGATAGATAGCTTTTCAAAGGGCGTAGTGCTGCAAGTCTGTGCTTTGGAGTCAGGAAAGCAGGGTTCAGGTTCCAGCTTCATCGCTTACTAGGTGTATGACTTCCAGTCACTCTTTTTGGTTGACCTCAGCATCATCTGTAAAATCCAGATTGTGACAGTGCTGATAACTGTTGGGCTAATGCTGGGGTTCTGTGGCATCGTGCCTGGGGGTGCCAGCAGAATGCTTGGCACAGTCCCCCATGGCTGCTACAGCCCAGCGCCCAACACACATTGAGTGCTCTGTGGGGAAGGCCGTTCTTGTGTTGCAAGTTCTCTAAGACGGCTTACTGGTGACCGGAGTTTCATGCCTACTCTGGATCTGGGGCTGCTGCAGGGCTCTGGAAAGCCTCTCTGATGCCCCTCGATCTGTGGGTGAGTAAAGTGGCCCAAGGCCACCCACTGTCCAATGGCTTTTCCTCCAGCACTGTGTGTTGTTGTGTCCAGGGTCCTGGGCCACAGGTAGAAAGGAGAAGCCCCTGGACATCGGACAGCCCAGACCAGGCCTAGAAAGGCATCAGGCCTTGGGTAGAAGTAAGAAACCCACATGGTCCATCTGTCCTGTGGCCCCTGTCTTAGCCGAATCTTCCTGGGAGTTGAGGGGCATCTTTTCCTGGGAATAGCTGGGAGGGGGGATGTGAGGGTGGGGGCTTGAAGAGGTTGGTTCTGCAGAGAACTACAGGAATTAGGGAGTTAGAAAAATACCCCCAGAACTGGATTCCTTACTGCAGCTGCTTTGGGCAGACCCTTCTTACCCTTCTCGTGAAAGTGTCACCTTCTTTCTCTTTTCTGCACTACCTCTCCTGGTGGAAAAGATCTTGGGGGAAAAAAAAGTACGCGTCTGTTCTATTCCAGCCCTGAAAAGGAGATCAGTGGGTGCATCCATCCCATTTGTCCACGACCCCCTCCCCCGCGCCGCCTCTCCCCTCAACACTCCAGGCCAGGCGCAGCCATGCTGACACTGGACAGCACCTCCAGTTTACCTTGGCTCCCGTCCAGAGAGTCCAGGCCCAGCCCGGGCGGCCCCCACCTCTCCACCGTTGTTACCAGGCCCCTCTGCAGCGCAAAGAGCAGTTTAAATATAAATCAGTCTTGGACGCAAAGAGAGCCACTGCAAGTCTCAGAGCCATCACCGGAACTGAGAGCCCAGGTTTTCGGCGAGTGCAAACAAGCAGAGACCGACTCTGTAAACCTCCCTGAGCGCCTCGGGAGGGGCGCGGAGGCTCCGCTTCCCTTCACAAGCGTCGGCGCCTCTCCGACCCCCCTGGCTCCCGCTGGCCCCCCCGGCGCCCCTCGCTCCTCCGCCAGTCTCCTCCGGTCCCCGCAGCCCTGCCGATCCCTTCTCGGGGCCCCTGCAGTCTGCGGGCCCGCGGCATTCACCCCGCCCCGTCAGCGCCCCGGGCGCCCCCCACCTCCGCAGCCTCCCGCCCCCTCCCTCAGACCTCGCCCTCGCGGGGCCCGCCACCTCCCGCCCCCTCCCGCCCCCACCCTCCAGCGGGCGGGACCTTCTCCCGGGGCGGTCGAGCCTCGCGGGTCCCTGCAGGGCTGCGGGCGCGGAGACAACTCCGGTCGGAATGAGGTCAAGCGCAGCCGGCCACCGCGTCACACCTGTCTGAGGGGGCGGCGGCGGGGCGGGGGCTCGCAGCGCCTTTGACACCCGAGGGAAAGAGGGAGGAGGGAGCGCGCGTTTCATCATCGGCGGTGGCGGCGGCGGCCACTTATAAAACTTCTGGGCGCGCACCCTCGCGCTCAGTCTCCGGCCACGCCGCGTGCCTCCTCCGGCCACCAACGCCGCACCCGCCACTCGCCGGCCGCCCGCCCGCCGCAGCCCAGGCGTCCCGGCCCCGCTCGCCCGGCCTCCCGCCCCGGGCCCCGCGCTGCAGCCACCATGGGGCTCCTACCCGACCCCGGCGCGCGCCAGGGCAGCGGCGCCTCTGCGGGCCGAGCCGGCCGCTGTCCCCGCTCTATCTTCAGCAACGTTAAGGTGAGCGGAGAACCCGGGACGTCCTGGCCCGAGCCGCGCCGGGCGCACCTTCGGCGGGGTCCTGGCGTCGGTGCTGCGGGCGCTCGGGAGGCGCTTGGGGGACGGGCTCCCTCCTCCGCCGTCCCTCCGTCGGTGTCGCGCCCCGGGACGCATCCCCGCGGGCCCTGCGCCGCCGGCGAGGGGGCACCTGGACAGGGAAGCGCGTGCTGGGCGTGTGTGCGTGTGTGCATGTGTTTGCGCGAGTATGTGCTCGCGCGCGTGCTCACACGCCCTCGTCAGGGTAGGAAACAGAGTGATGAAAGTACTTGCTTATTGGGCCAATTCTATTCAGATAGTCCTGGCACTAGACGAGGGAATTGTTCTGTTCTTTGAAAAAGAACATCCCCAGGGCTCCTTTTTGGGCTCCTGTGGGCAGTTACTTCGTTAAGGGAGTGGGCTTGGAGTTGCCCGTGTCTGGCGCCTTGTAGGGGACAGGCTGGGGTCCCTCTGAGATGAAGATCAGAGCCCATCTCATCCTGGGTGGCTGGCAGAAGGGCTGTTCTCCGCTAGGCTGTCGTCTTCCCCAAGGGCGGCAGCGCGTGAGCTCTGCTACCTGAACGGGCTGCTTCCTGCAATGCTGAGAATTCCCCCTAGGCTGGCAACCAACACTGCAGCTCTTGGACCAGCTTTCCTGGTCCGGAACTGGCCCCAGGAAAGCAGCGGCTTTCGCAGTCTATTCCGTAAAGTCTAGGCAGGTGCCTGGCAAGTTATGGGGAGTAGGTGAAGGAGTGTAGGTAGTAGTGTGCTGAGGATGCTTTTCCTCCCCAGGGGGTCAGGAGTGCTTTCCACCCCCTCACAGGTCCAAGAGGACTGGAATGGTTGAATCCACACTCGGGCTTTTTTGCCTCTTCTGGCACGGCAGAAGCAACTGAGGAATGCCCCTCCAGTGGTGAGGATGTGGGAGGCTGTAAAGCACAGGTCACGGCTCCTTGGGGTCAGGGTGGGAATTATGGTGCAGAGAGGTTGTTTCCGGCAATCACACAATCAGATGGGGCTGGTAATGCCTCCAGTGGCACAATTAAGGGGAACCCAGAACATACAAATGGAGGATAGGGGTCTCTGTGGGCCAGTTATGTGTGTCCAACAGAAAAGGATCTGGAGGTCACAGTGGAGCCCATCTCTGTACTTACTCATATTGTTAGCAGTAGAGCTGGGCTCCCCACTCCTGCTTCTGCTCTTTCCCCACACCACACTAAATAAAGGTTGAATTGATTCCATGGTTGGACATAAGTAAGACATAGAAATTTTGAGATAGTTTAAAATAATCCTCAAATCTCCTCACCTGTGGCCAGACCCTGATGAGAGCACTGTGTGTGGTTTTGGTTCCATCGTTTAAAAGAGTTTAGAGAAGTTTCAGCAGAGAATTGTGGAAAATTTGGGGTTTATAAATTAGGAATTGGGAGGAAAGGGCAGGGGCAACGGTCGGGTGGTCTGAAAAGAGAGAGGCCCAGGAGGGAGCCAGGGTGGGGGCAACTCTCTCTGTTTTCACCACTCTTAGGGTTGGGAGCAGGAGAGACAGCTGACAGCAAGGGTAACCCCAAACGAGATTGATCCATTTAGACCCGCCCTGAGTCCCTAAAATAAATGAGTTTATGGCAGCAGTTTCTTTGAAGATCTATAAAAGTAAGATAATTTATCACGTGCTGATGATTTAGCCACACGTGCCTGAGGCTTGGGCCCAGGCCAATTGGCCTCCGGAAGGCTCATACCAGTTAAGAGTTTTCTGAACTCTAAAAACCAGATTCCTTTAATCATTGCCTCCGTTGATCTATAGTAATTCTAAGACCAGAGTTAGGAGCAACTTCCACTTAGCTTCACTTATCTGCCTGAAACCAGGTAAGAGATTGGATACCTCAAGGCAAATCTGGGGGCTGGAATTCCATTAGTTAAACTCCCTGAAGTCGTTTCTTCCAGGGGGTAGGGCTGGCTTCTGGGGGCTTTGCTATTTGATGAGAGATTTCCTTCTCCCAATGAGAGGTTTGGTGGCTGCCATGCACCCTCCCAGGGGGGTATGGACTGCACATGTCATGACATGTGTGACATGGGAGGAACACAGGACACCCAACCTGAAGACCCATCATTTTTCTAGGTTCCTTGTTGTTGGGACAGACTAACCAATAGGCTTTATGACATTCTTGCAAAACACCACATACCATATAGTTTGGGGAAAGGGGATGAAGCCAGGAGACTCAGATCCAAGCCCCATGCCATCCCCTTACTAACTAGTAACACAGGGACGCATTCCTGAGCCTCGGAGTCCTTATGTGAAAAAAAACTGGGTAATATGAACAATTCCCTCCTCCCGGAGGCAGGGTGGAAGAGGCCTTCATAAGGATTATGTGGAATGAGGCAGAGGAAATGGCTTTGTAAACCATACTGGGCTTTCTGGGATTGGCATCATTGTGAGGTCAGTTCTCGCCTCAGCAAACAAGACTGTGAATTCAAACCTCATTTAGGATCGATTATTCCACCAATTACGCCTCATTCTATGAGACATAGTTAATAGTTAAAAAAAAACTACAGTTAATAATAATATCCCAAAATAGCAATAGTAGCAAATAGCAATAGATCTGTCTGAATTTACTGGGAACTATGGAAATATCTTACCCATATGCAGTCGTCATTACAGTTGTGTCAACTGGATGCTGTTACTGTCCCCATTAATGATGAGGAAAACAAGGCTTAGTGAGGCTGGTCCTTTGGGCTTGGATGCATAGCCAGAAAGGGTGGAGTGTAGAGGAACCAGGAACGTGATCCTCCAAGTCAGAACCCCTAACCCCTGTGCGCCTGGCCATCTCTGTCGCACGGCACTGGTCAGCTCAGCGTTAGCGCGTGGAGATTCCTTAGATGTGCTTGTTCCGAGTGGTCAGGGCTTTCTCCAGGCCCTGGTGACACACACATCCCAGCCGTGACCAGGGGCCACTGCCGTGGCTGCAGCACAGATCCGCGTAACCACTAACAGGCTCAGACCCTTTCATTCCTCCTGATCTCATCTCAAGAGCCTGGTGACTCTCAGGCTCAGGGTGAGTTTTTGCTACTTCCTTCTGCAGGAGTCAATACAATCGTATTTAATCTAGAGACAGTCTCAATTGCCTCTGGGTTACAGCATTCTTAAGAACTAGAGGACCTGCTCGCCAGTCATTGTTAGAGGGAGCAGTTCGGCATCCAGAACTCCAAAGCTCTAAATTAAAAACAGGTTCATTCAACAATTATGGGGCGGGGTGGGGGAGTTAGCGGGTAGCCTTTTGGCTAACTTATCCTGGCAGCCTCAAAGAGATCTGTTTCTTCTGAAAATGCAACTTTTGGGGCCAAACTGAGGTTGTCTTATAGAAGGAGTGGTCGTTTGGTAATTGCTGCCCAAATTTTGGGAACTTAAACATACCCAGGACCCCAGTGTAGGGAAATAATGGATATCCAGTCAGTGGGGACGGAAGGCTGGGGAAGAACAGTGGGAAGAAAGGGATAGACAAATCTCACAGCTTGGCCTGGGTGGCTCTGGTGACCTGTGACCTGTGACCTGGGAGGGAGGCCCCCAAATGAGGGAGAGGTGCTTTGTCCTGGCCTGTGTCCATAACGTCCTGAGACCTCTGATCCCCAATCATGGGGCAGCAGCTTGGGCTTAACTTCTCAGTTTCCAGAGGAAAGTGCTATATCCCAGCAACCTGCAATCCATGCTTGGGGAGACACTCTGAAGAGAATCCCCTGGGCCAAAGAATTCCTTCTTCAACCTGGTGGATTAAGATATGCTCCTCCCTCCCTGTCCCCAATGTCAGGGTGTATTTCTCTGACATTGGGGACAGCATATATTATGATCTCCAGGGTGTCTGTCCCCTGAGAGGCCCACCTTGCCCTGCTTGTGTGTGTGTGTTGGGGAGGCAGTTTGGGGGGATGGTTTGGGGGGTGGGGAGGGAGAACTATGGGAATGGGTGGGATGGGGGTCAAAGGTCACTTAGACCCGCTCCTCCAGTAACTATGCTCAAAGCCCTTCCTAGCTTTCCTCGTGTCTCCTGGTGATGAATTCGTGACCTGTGCTGCCACAGAACAAGTGGAAGAGGGATTTATTTTGAAATAATTATAGATTCATAGGAAAAGCAGTGCTGAGAGGTCCTGTGTTTACCCAGTTCCTCCCAAGGATTTCATCTTACATAATTACAGTGTAATACCAAAAGCAGGAAATTGACATTGCCATGATGTGTGAGTATAGTTCCAGGCCATTCGATCGTGTGTACAGACTCAGGGAGCCACCACCCCACTGCTTCAAGACAGAACTATCCCTTCTCCACAAAGGTCTCCTTCCGAGTCCTATCCCTGATATGTTCTCTAGCGCTGCAATTTT
Organism: Physeter macrocephalus; assembly: GCF_002837175.3. NCBI lineage: Eukaryota > Metazoa > Chordata > Mammalia > Artiodactyla > Physeteridae > Physeter > Physeter macrocephalus. Next base: position 34,017,398 of record NC_041214.2, read on the forward strand.
GTCATTTTTGAGAACATTATATAAATGGAGTCATGCAATATGTGTGTGACCTTTTGAGACTGGCTTTTTTCATTAACCTTAATGCCCTTGAGATTGACCCAAGCTGTTCCATGTATCAATAGTTTGTTCCTTTTTATTGCTGAGTACTATTCCATGGCATGGATGTATCGTGATTTGTCCAGCCATTCACCTATTGAAGGACTTTTGGGTTGTTTCCTGTTTGGGGCTATTACAAATAAAGCTGCTATGAACAATCATGTATATGTTTTTGTGTGGACATAAACTCTCATTTCTCTGAGGTAAATGCCCAGGAGTGCATCATTTGCTAGGTCATATGGTAGTTGCACACTGATTTTTTTTTTTTTTTTTTTGCACACTGATTTTTAAAAGAAACTGCCAAACTGTTTTCCAGAGTGGCCATAACATTTTACATTTGCACCAGCAGGGTATGAGAAATTGTTTCTCTACATCCTGGCCAGCATTTGGTGTTGTTACTGCTTTTTATTTTAGCTATCCTTTTTTTTTTTTTTTTTTTTTTTTTTTAAGAATTCCACCCCTACAGAGAGGCATTGCCCCTGGTGAAAATAAACCAAAGGACCCCATTTTTATGCAACAATAGAATGTAAACACCATCAGGAACCTCCTCCAGATGAAGAAATGGGCCCAGGATGGGAGGTGACCTGTGCAAGGTCTCAGGGAACAGGAAGCAGAGTATTTTAGCTATTCGAATTGGTGTGTAGTGAGATCTCACCATAGTCTTAACTTGCATTTCCCTAATGGCTGGTGATGTTGAACATCTTTTCATATGCTCACTTGCCATGTGTATATGCTCTTCACTGAAATATCTGTTCATATATTTGTCCATTTTTCTTTTCCTTTTTCTTTCTTTCTCTCTCTTTCTTTCTTCCTTCTTTTCTTTATTATTTTTGGCTGCATTGGATCTTCATTGCTACGCTCAGGCTTTCTCTAGTTGCGGCGAGCTGGGGCTATTCTTTGTTGTGGTGCGCAGGCTTCTCCTTGCGATGGCTTCTCTTGTTGCGGAGCACGGGCTCTAGGTGCGCGGGCTTCAGTAGTTGTGGCATGCGGGCTCTGTTGTTGTGGCTCACGGGCTTAGTTGCTCCATGACATGTGGGTTCTTCCCGGACCAGGGATTGAACCCATGTCCCCTGCACTGGCAGGCGGATTCTTAACCACTGCGCCACCAGGGAAGTCCCTCCATTTTCTAATTGGATTTTTAAATTGTTGTTTTGAGAGTTCTTTACGTATGTGAGATACAAGTCCTTTGTTGGGCATGTGGTTTGCAAATATTTTCTCCCAGTCTATAGCTTGTGTTTTCATCCTCTTAACAGAATCTTTCACAGAGAAAAAGGTTTTGATTGTGATAAAGTCCAATTTATCAATTTTTAATTTCCTGGATACTGCTTTTTGTGTCATGTCTAAAAAGTCTTCACCAAATCCTAACTCCTGAAGGAGAAATCCTCTGTTTTCTTCTAAAAGTTTTATAATTTTACATTTAAATCTATGATCCATTTTGAGTTAATTTTTGTAGAGATTTGAGGTTTAGGTCAAGATTCATTGTTTTGCCTGTGGTTATGCAATTGTTCCTGCACCATTTGTTGACAAGACTCTCCTTTCTCTATTGAATTGCCTTTGTATCTTTGTTGAAGATCAGTTGGCCATACTTGTGTGGGTCCATTCTGGGTTTTCTATCATGCTTCATTGATATATGTGTATATCTCTCTGCCAATACCACAATGTCTTGATTACTGTAGCTAAACAGTGGTACGCGGGCCTCTCACTGTTGTGGCCTCTCCCGTTGCGGAGCACAGGCTCCGGACGCGCAGGCCCAGCGGCCATGGCTCACGGGCCCAGCCGCTCCGCGGCACGTGGGATCCTCCCGGACCGGGGCGCGAACCCGGTTCCCCTGCATCGGCAGGCGGACGCGCAACCACTGCGCCACCAGGGAAGCCCCTAAACAGCAAGTCTTGATATCAGGTAAAACTTGATTTTCATTCTGCAATGGAATGATTACCAAACCTTATAACCCATTCAGTTTCTCTTCTACTTTGCCTTTTAGGAAGATTTAAGGACAGATTTAAAGCTTGCTTTTAGTAGGTGGATGGGATCTTACAGATTTACATGTTTCCAGCTTTTCTTCTGGCCTTAGCTGAATGGTTGTATTTTCCCTTGAATTTGATTTTTCAATCTATGTTCTTAAGCTTTTTCTATTCGTAATGACAGCCCTGCAAGGGAGGTATCAGCATCTCCATTTCACACTTGAAATCGAGGCACATCCAAGATCACATATCCAGTCAATGGCAAAGCGGGAATTCCCACCAGGGTCATCTCACTCCCAGCGCCTTTCTTCCCACGGCCCCAGAATGCCTCTCAGTTCTGGATTCTTTCATCCGTGAACCTTGGGGCCTGAGCTCAGTGATCTCTGAGGTCCTTTCAGGTTCTCAGATTCCCATCTCATGCAAAGTTGCTGATTGAGATGAGACCAGGAGCAGGGCCAGCTGGGTCTGAGCTTTGCCTGGAGACCTGCTCTGAAACCTGGCAAAAGAGGAGGGTGCGGCTGGCCGGGTTGTCTGCGATCAATCCCAGCTCTCTTGGTTTCGTGGACCTTGATTCCCTGGGATGGATTAAATTTGATCGGGGTGAAGGATGAACCCAAGGCCAGGAGTTTCAGACTACACTGTGGGCTGGCTGGATGGGATGATCCTATCCAGTGAGCAGCCCTCTTCCAGAGCTGTCTTCCCAGCCTCGTTGCCTTGTTGGGTGGAGATGCTGTGAAGGCTGTGGCTTGGGGAGAAGGCACCAGCCGGCGCAGTAACCCCAGGACTTGTGACCTGTGGGACACTCAGTCTGGTCAGCATTGGCACTGACCCCCACAAGGCTGACCACTGCCTCTATAAATATGGGCAAACTAATCCTTTCTTTATCATTTAGTGTGTACCAAGTCCTGTAGGAACCTGAGAGTCCTGATGACAAGTTTTATTTTGTTTACCCAAACATCAGCCATACCTATTTATGTTCTAAAGGGTGCTCCATCCAACACCCTTGAGAGATGCTGGCCTAGAGCACAGAAGGCCTCAGTTAAAATGCAGAGGGCACCAGGGAGGGTGTAGCAAGCTAGTGGCTGTCAGTCTTCCCACCAAGATGCCCTGAATTCTAGAAGGGAATGACCAGTCTCCACAATGGAGTAGGACAAGGGGATGAAGGGTGGTGTGTGGAAATGCGGTTTAACTAATCATGAATATTACATTTCTGTAGTATTTTATATTTCATCCTAGAATCAAGTGTATTTTATATTTTCCTCCACAGTATATCTACATGCTTCCAAATAATATGTTGTATTTCCCCCCAAATCTTGGAGTAACACTGATGCTCCAGGAAGCTATGCCATGTCTAGCTCACGTCTCCCAGATGTGACCCCAGGTGGAGTTTGGGAAACAACACAGCAGGCCTCAAGTCAGAATTAGTTTTTCTAACCCAGCCAGCTTGTTGGGCATAGAGGGAACCTAGGAAATGTAAGTGGGACAGGTGTGGGGTGTGAATAGCAGACAGTTCCTGGGCTGAGCCCGTGGGACACCCCAGGAGAGGAGCCGGCTAGAGAACGCGGTGAGGCCCCTGTTGGCCTGGGGAAAGGGGACAGTGGCAGAGGGGAGGGGGAGGGCGGCAGGCTGCCAGAGCCACACTTGTCCTGCCCGACTGGCTGCCAGAGAGATTTCAGGATGGAATTAAACTGACCGCATTCTCAGTCTGTTTTACATGTCCTTCCTGCCTGTGCTCCAGGCCCTTCTGAAATTGTGCTGCTTTGCTTTTGATTCACAGTGCATTTGAGGGAAGTGGTGGGGAGCTGAGTGTGGACGCCGGAGCCTGGGCCTCACTCACTCGTGAGCCTTTACTGCATGTTTACAAGTGGGAGGGTCTTCCCCAGGCTTCGCTGTTTGCACTCAGCTCTCGAAGAGACCCTCACGTTTCCAAGAAACAATGGCCTGTAGGGCCCTGCTTCTCAATGTGACCCACTGCCTCGATTTGCCCAGGCCCGAGGGGGTTCCTGGGACACAGGACTTTCAGTTTTAAAACTGAAGACGTCTGGGCAGATTGGGATAAGTTGGTCACCCCACTGACTGTGGGGCAGGGGAGGTGCCCATGGAGAGCCAGGGATGGTGCCCAGCAATGGAAATAAGCCTCAAGGACCCATGGCAGGAAGGAACTGGAGGCTTCCAGGGAGAAACCAAGCGGCAGGGCCCACTTCTGCCTCTTGTTTGTACATGGAAGTCCTCCCGCCCGGCCCTGACTTCATTGCCTGTTGTGATTTGTGCAGCATTTTTAACCTCTTACTGTATAGAATCCATACGAGGAATGATAAAACTGAGCTATAGAAACATGGTGCCCCTCACTTATAGAATTACTGAATTTCAGAATTGTATATCCCCCAGAGTGAAGCTAGCAGAGCCCCCTCTTCCTGGCCACTCCCCTCATTGTTTCTGGTAGAAAGCAGTCTCCCCTCTCCCACAAGTCCCTCTAACTAGGTTGAAACAGAAAGCCATGTGTCCTGGGCTACCCTCCTCTAAAAGCCGGGCCAGGCTCTGAAGGTGGGTATTGCTGAGGGGCACATGTGGACCTCCGACTCCCGTTGTCCCAGATCACAAAGGTTTCCTCGCTGGTTCTGGTTATCACTCACGAGGGGACCTCAGGCTTTAGGGAGGCTGGTGGGCCCGGGGTTTCCTGGAACCAGCAGAGACCTTCCCATGATGGGGACCCCCCAGTTTGTTATGCACTCAGGAGCCCAAGGCCTGCTCCTGCCCCACCTCTCACACTCTTCCTTCTTACCCCTGTCTTTCTCTCTTCTCACCCCAGCTCTCGCTTCTCCCTGACTTGGGAGCTTTCATGGAGAGTCCAGCAAGAGCCCTGGACAGGTCACTGGGTCCACCTCCTGGCCTCCAGCTGGGCGACATCTCTCTGGAGCAAGTAGACAAGGGGCTCGCTGGGACCAGAGTCCTTGACTTGATCATCAGGGGGCCTGACAGAGACCCTTACGGAGGGCATCTGGCCTAATGCCAGTGGGAACGTTCCTGTGGACCCCTGCCTGTGCCCCAGGCTGTAACGCCCACATCCCACCCACGCAGACTGGCCGAGCCCAAGCGAGGTAGAACCGGCCTTGTCTAGCAGACTGCCTCCAGCCCTGGACCTTGTCACTGACTTGGAAAGTGAGCCTCAGGGCCCTGTGGCTGCCGCTTCATTTCCAAACTGCCCTTGCTGTCAGGAGGCTGCCCTCCTGGGCTCGCTGCCGCTCCAGCCTCCTCCCTCTGTGTCCCGGGAAAGCGCAGGCCCACTGAGTCAACTTGTGAATTTAATACATAAACACGTACAGTTAACAAGGAGCGGGGACAGGCGTTAGTCAAGCCTGTATTGGTTTACCTTAAAGTCACAAACATTTAGAATTCCCACCCTCAGCACCAACACATTTTTAGCAGCAATTATGATTTTCTGAGCTATCATCACAAAGACGGACACGTTTTATTAGGCCACATCTGTGTGATAAAGCATAAGGGGACATGTGGATATTTAGTTGTGAATGCAAATGCTTTGTTGGGGGGCACCCATGTGTGCCAAATTTAGTGAAATAACAAGGGCAGGTCCTTTCAGAAACACTCTGTGTGCCGCGAGGTGCATGTTGTCCACTTTGTGTAGTGGAGGAAAGTGGCAGGCAGCTTGTGGAAACTGCCACATCACACAGTGACAGAGCTGCACTGTCTTAAGACCCTGTCTTAAGACCCTGTCCTCTGTGGCTGCTCTCCATTTCCCACCACAAACCCCCACCAGCTGAGCCAGGACTCTGCTACTTCCGCCCCCATACTGACAGACACAGCAGGGCTGCTTATTCCTATTTATTGTTTTATTTTCCTGAACCAAATCTGACACTGGTGGCCCGAAAGTCCTTCTTCCTCAGTCTTCCTCTCTTGTGGCACGTTGTCTCACCCACAGCACACAAGCGTTGAGACCAGGGACCCGGCGTGGGGTGGGGACAGCGACCAAGTGGCTTAGAAACCCTTCCTGAACAAATAAATGGAAACCCAGTCTGCTGAACAACGTTTTATCATTTAACTCGTCTGTTCAGAAACTTGTAATGAGGAAACGACTCGTATAGCTAGTTATTGGCAAGGCAATAAATAAATCATGGGACATCCATCATGAGATATTTACAAGACATGTTTTAAAGTTTTATTGCAAAAAGTTTCAACTTGAGGGAAGGGTTCATTCTATAATGTTAAGTAGAGGCGGCAGGATGGACAACTGTATGAAGAGATGATCCAGATTTTTTAAAGTCACGAGACTTAAAGACGGTGTACCTAAACAGAGATAGTGCTCTGAGTGGGATCCTATAAATCGTTTCTTCTTCTTTGTGACGTTCTATGTTTTCCTATTTCTACAATAAACATGTCCTGCATTTATAATTAGAAAAAACTACCAATTAAAAGCCCTGAAGTCTGCGGTGACACCCACCTTTGCCTGGTGCCGCGAGATCTGTCGTTGTGGTCTATGAAACGAGATGTAAGGTGGGAGGAGGCTGATCTCCAGGTCCCTGAGGATGCACCAGAGATGCGGCCAGGAGGGCAGCCAGGGGACGGGATTGTCTGTAAGGACCATTCCTGTGCCCATCACTGCGTTTTTACATCTATTATTTCATTTGAGTCTTATGGCTCCTCAGTGATGGAGGTGAAGTCAGATAACAATGCTTTAACTCTTAAAGAGAGGCAAAACTGTGGAACATTTTCTTTTCTGGGAAGATTGAGAAGTGTTTCTGTCCAGGAAGGCCTCTCTGCTCTTCTGGTGCCCCACTCCCAAGGACTGGCTCAGAGCTTGGGAATCCAGCCCTAAGGATTGGCCAGACATCTTAGGGGAGTGAGTGTACCTGATCAGCTCTGTGTCATATAGGAAGAATGGGCCTCAGGGGGAGGTGGTGAGGGCAGAGTCTGGGACAGTATCTGCTAAGGGCTGCCTGGGGTCTGGTCCTGACCCTGGAGTTTTATACTTGGGAAGATGTGGTGACATCCCTGGGTTGGCTTTCACACAGTCATTTTGGTGAGCGTTGAGTCAGTTGGTGACCCACTGTTTGCAAGGCAGGACTCTGCTGATGTCATAAACAGCAGGGGTTTCAGAACTCTGAGGCTAGGAATGGTGTCAGGACAGCTGCCTGAGATGCATTAATTTGTTCATTTATTCATGCAACATGTAATTACTGATCACCTACCATCAACCATTGGAGGTACAATGATGAACAAAACAGAGTGGGCCATGCCCTCATGAGACATGTAAACAGTGGGCAGATGCACAAATAGATGCAAAGTTATAAGATGTGTCAAATAAGAGGGGAAAGAACTGGGTTTTGTGAGGGAGGAGAAGGTAGAAACAGAACTGGGTTCTGCTCAATACATCTGGGACTGCAGACTCTGAACTCTAACATGCCACCTTCATGCTTCTGCTATTTAGCCTCTGCATGGGGAATACAACCATGAATCAGGCAAGGTCCCTGTCTTCCAAGGCTCTGGTTAGTTGGGATAAGATGGGTCATAAAGAACTATAGTGAATTGTGGTTTTCATCCATATGACAGGCTTACAAAACATGGGACCCTCCTACTACAAATACCTAGAGCTGCTGCATAAAATAGAACACCATCAAATATTTAAATGCGGAGCTGAACTTGCAAGAAAGAAAGTGAAATCTTCAGGGGCAAGAAATGATGAATGAGTTGGGTACCCAAACAATGACTGTACCAGCAGGGGTTGAGGGGAAGCTGCTGTGTGTAAAGAAACCCTCAAGAAACTCCTGTTGCAGATTGGGTATTAGTAATCATACAGGCACCGAAGATGACATGGGGAGCTGGCACGAAGACTCATGCATGAAACTGGGTCCCTTGCTGAGAAAGGAACCTGTAAAACTTTGCCCACCACCCTGTTACAGGTAAGAGGTATATGTCTAACAGGACCTCTGGGTAAAATAATTCCGCTGAGAAATCAAAACACCAAGTCCATGCCACATGGACTTGGAAGCAGAATGTATACTATCCACATGGTATGGGAATCTCTAAGCAAATAAATTAGGATAAGAAATTCATTCTGGGGTGGTGACAACTCTTTGCCATCTGGTAGACACAAGAGCAAAACCACTCTGGAGGGATACTTCTACAGTCCAGACCAACTGGAATCCCCAAGAGAAGACAATGTCCGTGGAAGAGGAGCTTACGATAAACAGTTATACAGGAAATGACCCACCATAAGCCACAGGCAGTACATATATTCAGTGAGGAAGATTAGCACCTCAAGATTTTAAGATAATGGAACATTTTGAAAGAGACTATAAAAATACATTGAAATGTTTAAAGAAGTGTAAGAAGAAATAGAAAATACCAGGAAAGAACAAACGCTGTGAAAAAGGAACAGGCAGATTTGAGAAACAAATGGGAATTCTATACATACAGAAAGTAAAAATTCAGCGAATGGTTAAATAGCAGATTAGATACAATGATTGGTTAATTAACAGATTAGATAATTTCCCAGTTTGAAGTCCTTAACTTAATGACATCTGAACAAAATGATAATTAGTAAGTGGAAGATAGGGTTGAAGAAGTCACCTGAATGCCGCACAGAGGAATAAAGAAGTAGAAACTGTGACACTTCACAGAGGAGAAACCTGGCAAGCACTGCCTTGACCAAGTGACCAAGGTTAGCATTATCAGTGATAAGTCATCTTGAAAATATGTACCCTTTAACTAATGTGGTGAGAAGGGCGGTTTACCTCTGTGGCCTTCCTCCCCGCAAAAACATAACCCCAGTCTAACCATGAGAAAATCATGGGCGAACCCAAACTGGGGAGCATTCTACAAAATACCTGACCAGTACTCCTGCAAACAAGGAATGTCTGAATGTCTGAGAACTGTCACAGCCAAGAGGAGCCTAAGGAGATCTGATAACCAAATATGGTATGGTGTCCTGGATGGGATCCTGGGACAGAAAAAGAGAAAAGCTAATGAGATCGGAATAAAGTATAGTTTTGTGAGTAAAAAAACAAAACAAAAACAAAAGAAGTGGAAACTGTAAAAGGCAGGTTAAGAGACATGAAAACAGTAAAAATAAAGTCCAGTATAAGTCTGAAATGAGTCCCCAAGAAGAGAAAAGAGTGAATAGGTGATAGTCAATACTGAAAAAGTGACAGAGAATTTCCAGAATTAATAAGACATACGGTACCTCAAAATAAAAAAGCACAGTATGTTCTGACAGGAATTTACAAAAAAGTACACCTATACATATCATACTGGAACTGCAGAACAGTAAAGTCAGAAAAACTTTAAGAGCTACTAGAGCAACATTATAGATTATGCATAAGACTCAATAATTAGACCAATAACAGTCTTCTCAAAATAAATAGATATACTAGAAAATAATGGAATACTTTTCAATATGCTGAAAGAAAATTACCACCAAATTCAAATGTTATAACTAAATGATAATTCAAGAGGACAAATAGAGATTTTCAAACAAAGGCAGAGAATTTACTAATCGTGAGTCCTACTAAAATAAACTACGAAAGGATGAAATTCATAAAGCAAGAAATCAAACACAGAAAAAGATGATACAGAATGGTAGTAATTATTGATTGTGAATAGACAAAAATAATAATGATTTATGGAGGGCAGAAAAGATGCAAGTAGAATAAGACATACCAATAATATGAAGAATTGGCAGGGAAATTTGGAGTTAAAATCTTAAGTCCTTGGCTTGCTTGGGAGGAGAGTGGAATCATTAATTAACTTTAGTCTTTCTTTTTTCTTTTTTTTTTTTTTTTTGTGGTATGCGGGCCTCCCTCTGTTGCGGCCTCTCCCGTTGCGGAGCACAGGCTCCGGACGCGCAGGCCCAGCGGCCATGGCTCACGGGCCCAGCAGCTCCGCGGCATGTGGGATCCTCCCAGACCGGGGCGCGAACCCGGTTCCCCTGCATCGGCAGGCGGACGCGCAACCACTGCGCCACCAGGGAAGCCCCAGACTTTAGTCTTTCTTAAGTCAAACTTTAAGTTAAAATGTATGGGTAATCATTCAGTATAAAGACATTGAATGCATACCTTCCAAAGCAGAAGAGTGTAAAAAGTAGAAACCTAATCAACCAAAAGAGGGCTGGAAAAGAGAATAAAAGGCAAACAAAAACAAACAAACAAAAACATTATGGTAAATAGGAGCACAATAAAATGAAGTGGACATAAATCTAGATTTATCAGAAAATGGAGTACTCTCACCATTTCAAAGCTAGAGACAGACTGCCTAAAAGAGAGAGAGAGAGAGAGAGAGAGAATCTAGTTTCATGCTCTTTAAAAGAAAATGCTGAAAATCGAAGGACAAAAGAAGATATATCAGCAGAATACCAACTAAAGAAGGAAGATTTATCTACTTTAATAACAGAAAATAGTGTTTCATGCAAAAAGAATGACGGATTGTGAGATGTCTGCAATGTCTAAAACTGACTAGGATATGTGGAACCTAGAAAAATGGTACAGATGAACCAGTTTGCAGGGCAGAAATAGAGACACAGATGTAGAGAACAAATGTATGGACACCAAGGGGGGAAACTGGTGGGGCGGGGTGGTGGTGGGATGAATTGGGAGATTAGGATTGACGTATATACACTAATATGTATAAAATAGATAACTAATAAGAACCTGCTGTATAAAAAATAGATAAACTAAAATTCAAAAAAAATAAAATTAAATTAAACTGACTAGGGACTAATATCTAGACTATACAAAGATCTCCTGCTAACCAACAAGAAAAAGTCAAGAAACACAATAGAAAAATGTGTGAAGGATTTGGGCAGGTGGCCTGGAGTGCCAGCTGGCTCCATCTCCTCTCTCCTCTTCTCTTAATTCCCCTCGTCATTGTCTTCCATTGTAAATGTCTATCCTCTTCATGGCTGAGTCATGGTCAGCAACCAGCTTACCTGCTGCCCTTCATTTAGTTCCAACCTGAAAAACTACTGGGTCAGGACTCTCATTGGTTCAGCTGGGTCATGTGCCCTGAGGCAAGGTGGGGTCTCTGGGGGCGTCTCATAGTTGAATAGGTACCCTTTTCTAAAATAAGGGGGAGCGCTGTTCTCAGGAGGGGTGCTGAACAGACAAGACCTTTGAGACTTCCTGTGGAAAGTTGGAGAACAGACCCCAAGAGACATCAAAAAAGGGGAGGTGTGGTTCTGCCAAGGGAAAAGAAGCGGCCCGAGTGAGGGCATTGAAGCGGGGGAAGACGGGGAGGGTTGATATGAACCAGGGTTTGTATTAGTGTACTACTGCTGCTGTAACAAATCACCATAAGCCTAGTGGCTTAAAACAACATGGATTTACTCTCCTACAGTTCTGGAAGACAGAAAACCTAAAATCAAGGTGTTGGTAGGGCTGTGCTCCTTCTGAAGGTTTTAGTGAAGAATCTGTTTCCTTGCCTTTCCTAGTTTCTAGAGGCCACCAACATTCCTCGGCTTTTGGCCTCTTCCTGCATCCTCAAAGTCGGGAGTTCAGCACCTTGAAATCTCTCCTTTTCATCTTTTATTCTGACTCTGACCCTCCTGCCTCCCACTTATAAGGACCCCTGTGATTACACTGGACCCTTTCAGATAATCCAGGATAACCTCCCCCTATACTAAGAATCTTAGTTTAATCATATCAGCCAAGTTCTTTCTGCCATGTAAGGCAACGTATTCACAGGTTCTAATATCAGTATACAGGCATTGGGGAGGCCGTTATTTTCTCTACTGCAGGGTTTAATCAAACCAGAGCCAATAGAAGATACAAACACACACACGTATGTGTGTGTATGTGTGTGTATATATATATGTATATATATATATGCATTAAGAGATTAATTTCAAGGAATTGGCTTATATAGTTGTGGGGGCTGAATAAGCAAATCCAAAATTCACAGGGCAGGCAGTCAGGAAAGGATGATCACAGGCATTGGGCCAAAGCTCCTATTCAGGGGAATCTCTCTCTCTCTCTCTCTCTCTCTCCACCCTGCTTTTATGGCCTTCTGATTAATTGAATCAGGCCCACCCAGATTATCAGATTATCTAAAATAATCTTCCTTAAAATTATATATTTTAATTACAGCTGCAAACTCCCTTCATAGCCAACACCTAGATTAGTGTTTGATTGAATAACTGGGGACTGTAGTGTGGCCAAATTGACACGTCAAAAGCACTGTCACAGGTCAAAGGGCAGTGACATTCAGGACAAGTATGGGACAGAGTGTCCCGCAGGAAGGAGAGGTGAGCACCCCTGGGCAATAGGCCTGCAAAAGGAGGGGCGTGGGGGGCCAGAGGTGCTTTGCTGACGTCACTGATGGGAGGAAGCTGTGCTTAGGGGCGAGCTTCCACAAGGAGGCTTGCAATGGGGCATTCCATCCTCTCCTTCCCACAGTTTGAAAATTCCATGATCGGGCTGTGCTTCCCTCCCCTACACAGAGCAGATGCCCAGCATATCACCAGCGTCTCAGTGACCCTTCCTACGCTGCCCACCAGTGTATGTTCTGTGACCTGCTGCTGAGGTCACAGCCCCCTGGGCTGCAGACATGAATCGCCCCCAGTGTTGGAGAGGTGGGTGAGCTCACGTCTGCTCCTCCCAGGGCTGCGGCTGGAAGGCGTCGAGTATTTGCTCAGCTAATCTTTCCCCGTCTAAAGATGCTTATTGATGATTTCATTCAGGAGTCTTGAAACCTGCGAGGTTTCCACACCTGAAACAGACCAGGTGTGGAAGATGAAATCACATTCCCTTGCACTTGCTGTCAAGAGCTCCATGCGAGGCAGTTCAAAGGAGTTGGGAGGTGGATGGAAGTTCCTAGTCAGAGCTAATTGTGGGGTGCTCTCGGCCCACGCGACAGTGCGGACAGGGCCTCACTGTGCGAGCAGACCCCGTACCCAGATGGGCAGATGGCCAAGGGGAGGGCAGAGACATCAAGGGTGTGTCTCAGTTTTACCCCCATTCCTTTGTAAAGGGTTGACACAGACGTTGGGCCTTGTCTCCAGGAAAGAAGTGCCCGGAAGTAAGGATTTGGGTTAGAGTTCACGGGGACCTACTTGAGTCTGAGGCAGTGGTTCCCAAAGTGTGGTTCCTGTACCAGCAGCCTCAGCGTCACGTGCGAGCTGGTTAGAAATGTGAATTCTTGTGCCCTATCCCAGATCTACTGAATCCAAAGCTGGAGGTGGGGCACGCTGCTTTAACAAACCCTCTGGGCGACTCTGATTCACCCTAAAGGTCGAGAACCTCTGCTCTAAGGCAAGGCACATACCAGAGCACTGATTCACAGCACTGAGGTGGCTGTGATATTCTTGTCCCCAAGGATTCGTTCAAGTGATTGATGGGAAGTAATCGGATTAAACTGAAATGGTTCCCAGGAAACATGAGTCTCTCGTGTGGAGAGGAACTGATGGGAGGAGCTTTGGGGAGCATTCTAGACTGGCCAGTGAAGGCCTCCCAGAGCTCCCTGTGGAGAAAGGAAGGTGGGGGTGGGGGTGGAGAAGAGCCTTCCTGGCCTTGAGGAGCACTGCGGCCACACGCTGGAATTCAGAGACTCTCCAGGGAGCTCAGGGCACACAGGTGTGCTGTGCTAGGCTGAGTTCCATTTTGCTCTCTTTTTTCCCACAGGTAGTTTGGAAATGGCAAATGTTCTCGGAGGCCGAGGTCAGGGGCATTATAACTAATGCTATTATAGCTTAAAGCTTACTGTAGGTAAACAGGGAATTTGAGGAATTGGTTTGCTTTCCCCTTGCTGCCACCCCTGCCCTCATTTCCTGTGTTTAGACTGGCCATTTCACGGCACAGAGAAGACCTTGACAGCCTAAACGACACCTCCCGGCAACAGTGGAGATCCCTGTGGCCCTGGGCCGCGGGGGTGGGAGGGAGCAATGGAGGGTGTGGGTACCAGGAAAGGATGTTCAGTTGCTTTCATCTAAACGTGGCTTTGTGATAGGAAAGAGGCTAGCATGCCTCACTTGGCCCCCTGCCTTGACCTTTCCGTGTAAGTTTCCTTTCTTCTCTCAGGCCAAACCTGGGACCTGAGGAAACATTTCCAAGAAAGGCTTTGGGCATTTTCTGCGGTGTTGACTGAAATCCTCTCCTGTCAGCCGAGGGCTGGATCCCACCCAGTTTCTTCTACCTTCCCCTCTCCAGGCCCCACAACTGTTTCTCCCTCTTCCCTGCTCCTTGCCGATCTGAAGAGTGGAGTGTGGGAAGGAAGGCAGACATGGCGGAGGGCAAGGGAAACACCTTGGGAGGCACATAGGAAAGTCCAGGAGGTGAGGCCGTGGAAGGAGCAGCCCTCAGCCCAGAAAAGTCCAGAAATAAGTTGAAGTGATGGAGAGAGTAGAGCTGGAATAGAGGCTCCTTGGGACAAAGATGTCCCAGGCCACCTTGCTGGCCGGGGCTGACTACAGAAGACCAAGTAGATGCCCTGACCACCCTCATCCTGATGCAGCCTTCAGTGACAAAGCTGCCCACCCCTGGAGAAGGGGACCAGATGGGCAGACTTCTACCCACTTAAAGACTAGACAAAAGACTGGACTTGGACCAAATCATATTAGAAATCAAATAGCCTCTGTCAGGCGCCAGATCCTTTATCTCTCAAGTCAGAATTCACATGTCCCAGAGAGCCTCATCAAAAGCCCCTTTGTCCTCCTGATTCTTCTGCAAATTTAGCAAGTGAAGTTCTGTTAGGAGATATCCTTGGGGCTCCTTGCAGGCAACCTGTCCATCTTACAGACGGTGACTTGCAGCTGTGTGAAGTCTAACAAGGCATGAGGCTCTGACCTCTGGGAGAAGGAGCAAAAGGTAACAGAGATAATAGGACAAGACATCTTCCCATAGCTGCGGTCTTGCTCAAAGAGTGCCAACATAAAGCCCTAGGGGGATTTATTTCAAGACCCCAAATAGTAGCTACTGAGTCACCATTTTAATGTAGTGATTAGTCCTTGGATTCCGTTTGGTCCTGAGGGGATCTCCTCCTTTCTTCTTGGGGTGTGGGGTTAAAGAGTTGTCAGAAGTGAGGGCATCTTTCCCTAGAGGTACCTGCCAGCTAGCCCAGATGTTCACCTCGGTCTTCCCCTGCCCCACAGCCCCTCTGCCTCCCACCATTCACCCTGCTCCGCATTGTCTTTTGAGCTCCTTGCTTCCCTTTCCTTGTTCTTCAGATGCCCACTCACCATCCCCCACTTCTTAGTCATCAGGTCATGACCTTCTCCCCTGCTGATGTCCCTGCTGACTGCCACCCCCTGACTAGAGGCTTCTTCGACCTTGTCCCAAGATCTTTCATTGGCCTCCCTGCCTCTACTCTGTTACAAATTAACCTTTCTAAAAATGTTTGACATGCATTATCCCTGCTTGGAAGTCGTCGGTGATGGCCAGAGAGAGAGAGAAAATTCTGTGGCTCCTCTCAGGTACCAACCCTCTTGCATGACTTGGTTTTCTCTCTCACTCAGCCAGAACTTCCTCAGACGAACCAGATCATTTCCTGACCCCTAATCACGCTTGTGTTTTTCTACTCTTCATTTTGCCTTCTGGGCCTGGGATGGCCCCTTTTTTCCATTCCACTTTCTGATGTTCTCCTCGTCCTCAAAGACCCAAGTCCAACCTCACTTTCTCCAGGGACCTCTCCCTCACCCTCGTGTGTCCTGAGCCCCTTTGGCATCTGCCATATTGCCTTGAGAGTAGTTGCCACTACTGTGTACACATACCTCATCTTATTAACAAACTGCCCCAGAGGAGTCTAGCCCTGCTTGGTCTCCCCTGGAATATGCTTGGCCCATAATGATATTCAATAAATATTTGCTTATCACATTACTTCAAATGTTCCTTCTGGGCAAAATTAGTAATAATGTACCCCCTGCCACACACACACACACACACACACACACACACACAGCCCCCAATAAGATCTGTCAAAGCTGGCAGGCCATGGGAACTGTAAACTGTGCTTGCACCTTTGCCAGAGGGAGATTCCATTTCAGTCTTCATAGGGAGACACAGCCTCCAGTGAAGGATGTCTTGACTTGTGCGTGTTTTGAAGTAAATGAGGGTCTTCGGGAGTGGATGCCCGAATCACTGCTCTGGAATCACAAGTGTGATGGCGTCAGAGAGAGGAGTCCACATGTCCCTGTGGGGCTATGTGTCAGCAGCGGAGTAGCCTAAATAAGGGACCAGGAAGCCTTCCTGGGGAAGTGATGTTCAAACAGCGCTTGACAGGGGAGTCAGTTAGGCCAGCAAGGAGGCAAGGGAAGGGGCAGGAGAATGTTCTAGGCATAGGGCAGCATGCACAAGGAGTTGTAACCTGGATGAAGAGGGCTGAGTTCAAGTTCAGTGTGACGGGGCTGCACAGCCCTGCAAGGCGAGGAGGCCTCTTTCAGGTACACATGTTGCAGGCTCAGGTTTAGAGCAAGTGTGGAAAAGCCAATCAATCTGGAGTTCTGTCTTTCACAAGGTCTAAAAAAAATGGTGGGTAGACATTCTCTGGCCTGTGGAGAAATGCCTGCAGACTGACTCTGCTACCTGGGAGAATTTGCCATCATCCGAGAAGGCAGAGCACCCTACAGGACAGCTTTGAAGGGAAGGAAGGAAGCAGTCTCAGCTTGTGGAGAGAAGGAAGGCCCCTCCACTCCACACGGGCTTCCTGTAACTACTTGGCTCCCACAGAGGAGAGGTCTGTGTTGGGGGAAAATCCTCATGGAACGTGAGCAGTCAGGCCCCCCTCCCCCAGGTGTGGATAGAAGGCAGAAGAGCCTGGGAATGAGAGGGGGGGCACCCAGGGCAGGGGAGTGGAGCCCAGAGGCAATCAAATCAAGGGTGGGAGAGAGCGAGGCAGCATTACCTGCTGCCTCGGGTGACCAGCGCAGGAGGCCTCGGCTGTCTTGGTGTTTGTCCACAGAGGACAATGATGAGTAATAGCGGACTTAAGAAAATAGCTGGGTGAATTTGGAGGGACTTGAACAATTGAAAAATAAGGCAATCTGCTTCCTCAGTCAGCTGGAGAGCAGGTGAGTGCAGACTGTCTCCGAAGCTGGAGGAGGAAGGGTGGTGGGCCCGGGAGAGGTGAACCAGGTTTCTAGTAGGGTCAGCTGGGGACATCTGGGCCAGAGGGACAGGATTCTTTCACTGAACTGAGGGAAGAGGACCAAGGGAGTTGCAGGTGTGCCTCTAGTGACTGCCAGAAGTCCTTGGCTTTTAGCCACCTCACTCCATTCTGTGCCTCCAGTGTCCTGTGTCTCTGTACCCAAATTTGCTCTTCTTATAAGGACACCCGTCTTTGGATTAAGGCCCAGCCTAATCCAGTGTGACCTCACCATAACTTGATTATATCTGCAAAGGGCCTATTTCCAAATAATGTCATATTCACAGGTACCAGGGGTTAGGCCTTTGACATATCTTTTTTGGAGGACCCAATTCAGCCCGTAATACCCAACAAAGAGGCTGGGGACAGCACAGGTGATAGGGAATGTCCTTAGCAGAGCCAGAGGGACTGGGGTGGAGAGGGAGGTGAGATCAGTCGTGAGGATCATAACGAAGATGCTGGGGGACCACCTGGGGGGTTGGAGGGGAGAGGGGCTTGTGGGGAGGTGAAGTGGAGGCCCACAGGGCGTGGTGGCGACAGATATTCTGGTTTCCTTGCCAGAGTCATCTGCAGGAGGTGCAGCCCTTTGGGTCAACATCCTTGGTATTTTGACTGTCACTGGTCAGTGGGGAGCTGGGACCGCCAGGTTCCACGCCCCTCCAGGGATCTCCAGGAGGGCAGGTGGTGGGATCTGGATCTGTGCTCAGCACTTGGGGAGAACACGTCATCCTCTTGAGGCATCTGATGGGATAGAGAAGTTTGAATGTTGGACAAATCCTTTTCCTCCTGCCACCCTTCCACCTGCCGCCAGAAAAGCAGAAGGGGGGCATGCCCACGAAGTGTGGCGATTGTCCTGTGTAGGGACCGTCTGCTGGGAACATCTTATCCTGGCTGCCGGGGGCCTCTCCTCTTGGCACGGAGTTTTCAGGGAGCTGCCCTGGCTTTTGGAGTGATGGGGGCGGTCTTGGAAGGAAGCAGGCACCTGTGAGAACAGCCGTGGTTATGAATGTTGGGTCCCCGGCAGGCAGAGCACGGCCGAGGTGATCAGGCTGGGGTATGGGAATGCTTCCGTGCAGGAGAGCGTCGCTGCCGGTGACAGCCTATCGCAGGGGAGTCCCCGCCTCTGTGAGCGCAGGCGGCGGCGGCGGCGGCGGCGGGACACGCCTTCTGCGTCCCTGCGGCTCCGGAATGCCACCTCCTCGGGAGGCGCTCTGACACCAGAGCAGCCAGCGAGAGGGCCAGTGGGACGAGGAGCAGACCCAGCGGTCGTGGCGTCCACGCACGCCTGTGCCTTGGCCTCTCTTGGTGGGCGACGGGCCCACCCTCATCTCAGGCGTCTGCTGTCTTTGACTCTGTTACAGGTTCTCGAAGCTGGGTTCTCAGACCTCCACAGTGGCTTTGAAGGGGCTGGGCGTGCTGTGGTCTATCAGGAACTCGGCAGCCTCTGAGGGGGTGGGCACAGGCTGCCGGGGGCAGCGCTTCCCTGGGCGAGGGCTCCTTTTCTTGTCCCAGCGGGGCACCCACTGTTCCCGATGGAACCTCAGACTCCCCGCTGGGCAGCCTTGGGGGGACACCCAGACACGCCCTCCCTCACTGCTCAGTATGTCTCCAGTCTCTTTTCTCCTACAAAACCTGGCAGGGCCAAGAGGTGAGCATAAGTCCAGGGGTTCATTTCTCCAAATGGAGATGTTTGGGAGCTCTCATGTGCAGCTGGCTCTGGGTGTCACCCTGATGACAGTGAAAGAATTTACAAGGGTTTGCTAAGTAATTGATTTACCTCCTTGGGAGATAAATGGGCACAGTAGAAGGGGAAGAAAAAGAAAAAAAACCTATTTCTTCAAGGAATTCATGATCCACATTGATAATTTTACATTCACTTACTTATGGCTTACAGGTGTCTATGTAACCGGTGGTGTCATTCCCTGTCTTTCCCGTTGATTTGCTCATCGTCAGATATTTGCTGAGTGGACTGCCTCTTCCTCATAAAGTAGCAGCAGTGCTTCTGTGGTCATTTTCCTCCTCTGCCCCGCTGGCTGGCAACAGCTATGCTCTGGGTGCCAGGACTGCCACAGGGCACCAAACACTTAAGGTGGTTGTAACTGCAATCTGGGCTCAGGGCCATGAAGTAACAATGGAGAATGTGTAACAGGAGGGACATTCTTTGCCATCATATAGATAGGTGAGTAGAAGCTAAGCAAGGGAGGGGGTGGGAATGAAGAGCCCCTCCCTCCATAGAGAGAATGGGCCCCACCACCAAAGGCTCTGAGGCAACACATTATCTCACATGGGCCATGAGTTTTCCAGCCAGCTACAAATTTCAACTTCCTGTTACCCCAGACCGAATGTAGGTAGCTTAGTACCCGAGGAGAGGCCATGGTGGTGGGAAGCTCAGCGAGGCCGGAGGTGGATGGGAGCTGGAACAGGGAGGGCCCTGTGGACTGGGGTGCTCTGCTTGATTTTGATCTGAGCTGGTGGGAATCCATTGGAGGGTTTTTTCACAGTGTCATGACAGGCTCTGGTCTCCATCTTCAGAAGATCACGCTGACACACTATATGATCGTATTTCTGTAAAATACAAAACTGGCAAACTAACCTGTGCTGCTAGAGGCCAGGAGAGTCACTACCCCGGGGGGGTGGGGGGTGACCGAGAGGGCACTAGAGGACATCTGGGAAGCCGGAAATGTTCTGTTTCTCTGTCTGAGTGCTAGTCCCTCACGTATCCTCGGCATGTGACATTTTTGTCAAGCTGTACCCTTGTGACTTGTGCCTTTTTTTGGTGAATGTTATACTTAAATAAAGTTTCTTAAAAGATCACTCTGGCTGCTGGTTAAAGAATAGATTGGGAGGAGGAAGGAGTGGGCTTGGGGAAAGGCTAGGAACTTGTGGTAGTGGCCAGATGGTGTCTGGACGGGAGGTGGCAGTGGAGGTGGAGATGCGGCGTGGGCTGGAGCCTTGGTTTGGAGGTCGAAGCACCAGGGCGAGGACTGGAACCCAGAGGAGGCAGCGCCGGGTAACGATAGTCGTTTGGGGCATGAATTTCAGATACTGATCATTGGGAGTAAAGTTGAACTGCGTGGGAAGCAGGGGGTTGAGGTGGGAGGTCCACAGCCTGGCTGTGGACTGGAGGCTCCAGCACACCGCCGAGGATGACCTCTGGGGTGGACGAGTAGGACCTCCAGGGTGAGTGTGTGCAGAGAGATGGGCAAAAGGGGGCTGAGGACAGAACCTCGGGTGGGGAGGCAGGACAGAGCTCCCACAAGAATTTCTAAGGAGAAACACTTAGAGAAACTGCAAGAGCTCGCGGGTGGCAATGACATCACAGATGGTGAGGGGAAACAGGAGTGTCAGATGCTGAGGACTTGGGTAAAGCCGTCGTTGGAGAGCCCACTGGATTTGGCAGTTAGGTAACCGGCAATCTTGGTGAAAACAATGTCAGTGATGCCTTCTTTGCCCAAACTCTCATGCGCTTGGGCTGCTGGGTGGAGCAGAAAGAGGGCATGACATGGTTTCAGTCGGTTGCTACAGTTTACCAACTGTGTGACCTGAGAACTGTGTAAGCTTCCCTGAACCTCAGTTTCCTCATCCATAAACCAGCAGAATCATGTTTGCCTCTCAGAGTGGTATGAGGATTCACTTTATGCAGGAGATATTTATTGAACATTTGTTATGTGCCAGATAGGCAGCCAGATGCAGAAGATACGGGGTGACCAACAAACAGGAAGACAGAAGTTAATCATTAAACAAACAAGATGAGTGAGGAAAATAGCCCCTCAATGCTTCCCTGTGGCCATGAGCCAGGCTTCTTGGGCAGTGGGGGTCCCTCCTTCCTGGCCGGCTTCCCAGGGATCAGCTCCCAGGGTCCTGGGCTCTTCTGATACCACGTCCCCACACCCCACTTTCTCTCTCTCTGAAAAACTAAATTCCCCTTCCTTGAGGGCAGGAAGGGAAGAGCTTAATCTGCAAACCCTTCAGGGAGTGAGGAAAAATATTAACATCCCATCCTGTTACACAAAGAACAGGAAGAATATAAAATAGGTGTAGTTTCTATATTAATACAGTTTGAATGTTCTTTTCCTGCCATAAATGGATTCAAAGCAGTTTCCCTAATGGCTCCTTACTTCACCTAACAAACTGATCTTGTGCCAACTTCCAGAGAAGACAAATGGCACTTGTTTTCTGTGAAGGGAAGCTTTTCCGACTTAAAAAAAAAAAAAGTAAAAACAAAAAAATTGACTTTGGAAATTTCTGAAGAAGAATTTGGACACATATTTACATAAATGTCAATGATAATTTTGTTTCAAAGTTTCTATTTTTCTGGGAAACTTTGAGCACCATGCTTCTAGCTAATCTGATAAATTCATCTAGTCTCATGTGCTTATGTTTCATCTCTTCCAGAATTTTTTTTTCATCTATGATTTCTAAAGCCCACGCTGCAGGTCCTGGTCACCTCAGGCGGTCTCTCGCCCTTTGCTCTTTCATCTTCCCTCACAAATGCCACCAGGTCAACCCAGCCATCTGCCTTCTTCATCCCTGGGGCTGAGCTTCAGACACGCACCACCGGGAAAAACAGAGCAAAACGACCACAGCCAAAAGTGTGTGAGGATTACTTGTATTAGGAGCTAGGAAGCTCGTCTGCCTTGCTTTTCCGTGGCCGTGTCACTTCCAGCAGGGCCGCTGCCATGGAAATCCATGTGTTTCTCTACAGATCGTGCTCATCTTTATACTTCCAAGGGCCCTTAGGACTCGGTCTTATCAAAGGCCTTTCCTAGCTCACAATAACAACAAAAACCACAGAATTATGCGGATTGGGACTTCCATTGTCCAGTTAAATTTTCTCTTACCTAGAGGCCTTCAGGGGAGATTTTTTTTCTAAGCTGAGTGGACTAAACTGAAAAATGGCCGAAAGATCCTGGTCTGACCCAATTCCTTGGCGACCTGGCTCCTAGAGGTACTTGGCCAGCCCCACCCCGCCCCCCAGGAGTATGAACGGTGGGATAGGCCACTTCAGCACCGTGGTCCTCTGGGCCTGTTGTGGTTTCTGGTGGCCTCCTGGCCTCCACTGAGGCTCCAGTCCTCCCTGGAGCAGCTCCCACAGACCTCAAAGGAGAACCCACTGGACAGGAAGGTCACGGTGTGGACAGTAGAGGCTGGCTTGGGGGCCCTGGAAAGAACAATTACACTGAGCAGAGGTGCTGTCGGGGCCCTGGCTCAGCTGGCCTCCCTTCCCAGGCAGGATCCCAGTCCCAGCTCTCCAGCCTGGCCACTGCCCTCTTAGGGAACAAGGAAGCTGTGAGGAAAATCTGTGTTTTTCTTTGATTGTTCTGATTTTTATACTTCCAAGGGTCCCCAGGACTGTGTCTTATCAAAACCTTTTTCTAGTTCATAATAACACGAATGATACTAAAGATACCTTCTATTTCTGCTACTGTGACCACCACCACCTTGGACCCTAGGCTAGCTATTTTGAATCTCTGAACTGTATCTTTTTTCCGGCATTCTTGCTACACAGGATTTCCTGAATCACTTTTTGGAAGAGACATTCCCCTTTGGGGCCACTGGGCCATGGTTCGGATCCAAAGTCATACCCTGCTGAAGGTACAGGAGGGGTGAGTAGGCTGAGGGCTTTACTCCAGGACACACCTTTGCTTTGCTTCCTTCTTCTTTTGGCAGGATGGGGGAAGGATCCCCTCTCCCCTCCAGCTCTGAGGGGCCTCAGAGGAGCCAACCCACAGACCCTCCTCCCCTTTCAGATGCTGCCTCTCTGAGATCATCGGGAAACAGCCGGGAGTCACCGTTTCTGAGTTTCCTTCTCTGTCCCCATTGCATTAGGGCCTCTTGAGCCCTGAGCCTCACCTCCCAGGTCTTACCAATTTGGTGAACTTCCAACCAGGACTGAGCATGGGCTATGAGAATAGAGACACTAAAAACATAGAAATATTTAAGTGGAGATGGGGAGACACCCCAAGCAAGCACCACTCTTCAGCCATGTGCCTTCTGTTAGAGACACGCCAACAATTTTGGAAGATTCTAGTCAAATCATGAGGTGTCAGGATGCATGAGTGTCCTGGGGGTGGGGGAGGGAAGGTTGTGGAGAAGGGCCTGGGTACACGTTTTGGTTTGACCACTTAGCCCACTGACAAGTACATACTTCTTTTTTTTTTTTTTTTTTTTTGGTACGCGGGCCTCTCACTGCTGTGGCCTCTCCCATTGCGGAGCACAGCCTCCGGACAGACAGGCTCAGTGGCCATGGCTCACGGGCCCAGCCGCTCTGCGGCATGTGGGATCTTCCCGGACCGGGGCACGAGACAGGCTCAGTGGCCATGGCCCACGGGCCCAGCCGCTCTGCGGCATGTGGGATCTTCCCGGACCGGGGCACGAACCCGTGTCCCCTGCATCGGCAGGCGGACTCTCAAGCACTGCGCCACCAGGGAAGCCCCCATACTTCTTTTTCTTCCCATTGAAAAAGTGGGGACAGATTATTAATTTGTGTACTGGACTCCTCATCAGGAGGTAGATTGGGTTCATAATTCAAGATGGCAGGCTCATCACGTTTGTCTCCCCTCATCTCCAACACTCTCATTAGGATAAGAGCAATGAAGTCAAAAATGGTAAAGACCAATAACAGAAAAAAGAAAGGGAGAGGGATTATGAGTGGATGAAACGGTCCAATAGCTTCAGCAAGATGGAAGTGTTGATGGATGGAACAGAGTGGGGGAGGGAGGGCTCTTAAGTGCGTGGGTGGGGCCGGCAGCGGGGGAGCCTGTGGACCTGGGCCTCGGCACAGCCACGGGGAGCAGCGCATTCAGCAGGCGTGGCAGAAGGCAGAGATGACACGTGAAGCTGAACCCGAGGGACTAGTACCGAGCAGCCCTTTACCCCAGGGAAAGCACAGACAGACTTCTCTCCATGAACCAAGGGGCTGTCGCTGGTGCGGGTGCGCCCCCAGGGTGGAAGCCCTGCTCCTGGCTCCCAGCTGGCTTGCCACACAGTGAAGTGATTCAATAAGGATACAAATACTGATAGAACTGATAGAACTGATAGATACAAATACTGATAGAACTATTAAAAGTTGGGGGGAATAGGGAGAGGGGTGGGACCTGAATAAGTGAGCTAAATGGTCTTCTATCATGGCACACAGTCAAAAGTGATAAATCAAGAAATTGCAGAACAAGCATATTATTTTGAGATGTGTGGATGTAATCAACAGAAACACTAAAAACAGAGGTGATTGATTGTCCCTGCACTGCAGTACTGGCGGTGGGCTCGAGTTGAGCTCAGGGCTGGCCTTATTGTTCTAAGCCCTTCCAGATTACTTAATTTTTTAAAACATGCACATATGATACATTGATTCAAAATAAAAGAAAAAAATGAAAAAGTGAAAATAAATGTAAGTGGATTTATGATTGTAGGAGGGATTCCAGCTGACCGTGAAAAAGAACTTCTGAAAGCCAGTGTGGCTCAAACCCAGCTGGGTTATCACCATGGCTGGGCAGCTCTGGTGCTGCCCAAGAGACATGTGAGCCTCCAGCTGTTCCTGCCTCTGGGCTGCAGTCCACTCCAGCCCAGAGAGGAGGAACCGCATGGACTCTGGGGCTAGATTTTGACCCATAGAAGCTGGAGGAGCTAAAGCAAGCAGTACTTCAGAGTCTCCTCGCTCACTCAGGAGAACTGCAAGCAGCCCTCAGCTCTCCTCTGAGCCCTCCCTGCACGGCTGGCCAGGGTGAGATTAAGGTTTCCCTGAGCTCTTCTCTTTCATCTCTCTCTCCTTCCCTCCCGTTTCTTCCTTCCTTCCTCCCTCCTCTCCCTTCCTCCCTCCCCTCCTTCCTTCTTTCCTAAGAATAGTTCCATTTAGACTGCTGACATCTGCCATTTATGGATCAGAGCATTGTTCCAAACTGGGAGGTCACAGCCGATGTCCCAGTCCAGCCCCATCTCCTGCGCCTGAATGGCTTTCTTCCCACTCCTGGGCTCCCTAAGTGTATTAAACTATCTCAGAGACATCACATCCTAGTGGACCTAAGGCATCAGCTAAATTTTCTAGAGTTTTGCCTTTATCAGGATACGTGTGGACGAAATCAGAGTTGGTTGACAGCAGAGTCAGTGGTTAAACAGGTAATAACCCTGTGGGGTCCACATTTCAGAACTTCTCCCAGTGTCCCTATAACTCTAATCAGCTGCCTCAGATCATAGTTCTAATGTCTAGTTTGGAAAAGAGGGTCATGAACGTGTAGAGCAGAGGAAACCATGGCTAGGCTGGACTTTGATCCTTTCTGATTCATCCTGTGCTGTGAGGGTTTCACTCCTTGTCCTAATGGTTTACCCTTATGGTCTGATTACTTACTTATTTACTTACTTAGAGTTCTGAAGTTTGGCTGGGGCCTGGGGCCCCACTCTGAACCTTCACTTGGCATCTCAGCATCTTTTCAACTTTTCTTAGCTCTCTGGCAAAGGTGGTAAAAAGAGTCCTCATTGTTAAAGAAAGATCTTCATGACTACTCCAATCTCCCTGCTTCCTTCCTCATCGAACTTCCTCTTCGTGTTTGTTAAGATTGGAAAAAGAATAGAGCTGTGAACATGAACAGTTAGAAGTTTTAGAGCTTCTGCCCACCACACCCTACAAGTTCCCCCTGCATTAACTTTCCCTTCGAGCTTTCTTCTACAAGATGTGCCTAAAGACATGTATAGTTTTAACACACACACACACACACACACACACACACACACACAAACCTAGATGTTTACGTTAGCACACACACACATAGATATTTACATGGGTTTTGATGGTTTCAAAGTGAACCCCTTAAATAAACAGATCTATTCCAATGACATTGCCCATGCTCATAGTATTTTTTAAAAACTGTTTGTGGAATTCCCTGCAAAGGCTCAGAATGTTATTTTGAATACCTTCCTGGTTGCAGATCTTTTTAAAAAGATCCTTAAATCAACTTTATTAAGGTATGGTTTACATATAATAAAGTGCACAGATTTTAAATGATTGATGAGTTTTGACAAATACATACACCTGTGTAAATACCACCACAATCAAAATATAAAATATTTCTACCACCCCAGAAAGTCTCTTCATACATAAATGCAAATCTTTAACTTTTTAATTTGAGTTTAGAAATATCCAAAAAATGATTTTGAGCTGAACCAAGTGAGTAAGTGGGGCAGCTGAGCTGACAGATGATGTTTTGTACCTTGTAAACTTTGTGGCTTGTAGACTGATTAAAAGCAATGCTGAAGGGGAAATTTATGATTGAGGACAGATCATTGGAACAAATCTGCAGCTTCCCAAATGGCTACTCTGATGGATGCATATTCTGGAAGCGGGTTCATCACTTAGACTATTTAAAGACATATTCATTCACTTGACAATGAATGAGCCCCATTTAAGGACCAGGCATTGTTCCAGACAACGGAGATGTGACATCTTAAAAACACACATCATTTTTCCTCTGTGAAGTCTGCATTCTGGTGGGGGTAGATGTCCATAAGTGAGAAGTCAAATGCATGATGTAATTTTAGGAAGCAATAAGTGCTATGAAAAAGGAAAAAAGTAGAGTGAGGAGACAGAAAATGCTGGTGTGCTATTTTTAAAAAGATAATACAGCCCATGTAATATATCTTTATTTTCTTTTCCTTTTGTGAAGAAATCTCAAGACCCAGATTCTACCATAAGCTACTTTCAAAAGGGACATGGAATCTTTCCCTAAGCTATATTCTGCAGAATGCTAGAATCTGTTTTATATATATACAGGGGGTTACATGGCTAAAGAAGCTATGGAGAAAGTTGGGTAAAACAAAGCTAAGACGGTCTTTACCGAAGGTTTTCTTAGAGGCTTTAATATGCTAATGTGAATTGTAAATATTCGCAAGGGAGGATTATAGCATGCAAAGTTTTCCAAACTTTTTTCTCCTGGGAATCCTTTCAACTTGGAGAATCTCAAGCAAGTGGTGATCTGCCTAAGACATTGTGGGAAATTCTATCCTAGAGTTTTCATGTCACAGGAGACGTGAAAGCAACAGAAAGGTTCAATTATTTGGGCAAGAGGAGGGAGTGGAGGAAGCCTGGGCTTATTACATATCCCTCCAGAATGTGGAACACTCTCTGTGGGCCAGGCAGGGCGCCAGGCCTTTCAACACAGACTCTCTCTGTGCAAGCCTCACAAGGCAGCGGGAACAGGTATTATCACAGCTTCCATTTACTAGTGCGGAAACTGCTGTCAGAGGGTCAAATACGTGACCGAAGGTCTTGCCATTCCTTACAGTCAGGATGTGAACTTCGGCTTGTTTGACTCCCAAACCCAAACTATCAAATTCCACAACACTATGTCGTCTAAATGGTGGTGGCAGGGGGAGGGTTGCAACCCAATGAGCGCACCTTTTCTTCTCCCACCAGTCCATCTGCTTTTGTTCATAAGCCCCATGTTCTCGCGAGGGGTGGAGTTCTGCGTCCATGCATGGTGTCCTGCATGGTGTCGAGTGTTTGCTGCTCCATGTCATGCTGGCCATGGAGCGGGTACTCGGTAAGTTTCAGCAGCCTGGGTCCTGTCCACATAAGCTCGGTAGGTGGGACCAGATGGCTGTGACTCTGAGCGGCTCAGGACAGAAAGCTCTGCTGGAACCACCAATCCACTTCTTTCTCTTTACCTGGCATCTTCTGCCAGGGCACCCATAAGGCACCCTGACCTGACAGGACTGCAGTGGCTGAAAGCTGGCGGTGCGGTTGGCTCTTTGAGGGGGTGGGGTGTGGGATGAGGAAGGCACTCGCTGGCTCTAGGTGGAGTCTTCCACCTCATATCTGAAGGGATTTTTGTATTTACTGGAAAAAGCAAAGGCTTATCTTTCAGGAAAAGATCTGAGACAGATTTTTTCCCCCACTATCTTCACTTTCCTCTCATGAGACTGCTAGGGAACTGAGTAGAGATTAGTCACTCCTGTTAATTCATTACTAATTTGGTTCGACGGCGACCAGTCTTTTCTGAGCTTTATGCTCAGAACCTTGGGTGTTCCAAACCTGAACTTGCTGTCCACCCTCTCCGTCTACACTCCTCCTCGTGGACCCCCGTCTCACACACAGCCTTGCCCCGTTCCTGGCCCTCAGGCTGGAAACACTGCCCCTTTTCTTCCACCTGGGATCAGTGACAGCCTTGTCAACTCAGCCTCTGCAGGAGCCTCTGATCGGCCCCTGCCCACCTCCCCACTGCCCTGGACATTGGTTCAGCCCTCACTCTCTCTCCCCCAGGCTGTTATGACAGCCCTCATCCTCTGCTGGATGTCGCCCTAAATGCCAGCCATGTGCCAAGGCACCAAGATACCTCTTCGCAGAAGTCAGCATCAGGTGCCGGGATTTTCGGAAGCTACCTTGAACTAGACACATACCTGAGCCCTGTGCTGGGCAAGGGGGCCACCGAAGGGTTATCCAGACGAAGGCGGGAAGATGATTTTGTTCAGATTGTGAGCAAAGATGCAGACAATGAGTGTGTGCTCTGGGGTAGTGTGACCTTGATGAAGTTTGAAGGACAAGGTGTTCTAGCTCTAGTGCTGCATAACAAAGCAGCCCTAAATTTAGTGCTTAAAACAATGGCGACATTTGGTTTGCTCACGGATCTGCCATCTATAGAAGGTTTGGTGGGGATAGCTCACTCTTGCTCCACTTGGCATTGAAGGCTGGAATCCTCTGAAGGCTCTCTCAGTAACATGTCTGGCCACTGATGCTGGCTGCAGGCTGAAACTTTAACTGGAATTGTTGGCTGGAACACCACCATGTGGAGCCCCCTTGAGTAGGGAAGATGGGGCTTCCTTATAGTGTGATGTCTGGGGTCTAAGGGTCCCAAGAGAGAAAGGGCTGGGGGATTCACTATCAACTTTCAGGACTTGGCCCCAGGGGTCACAGAGCATCCCTTCTTCTTCCTTCTCTTCCTTAGAAGCAAATACCTCAGATTGGCCCATATTGAAAGGGAGGGAACACAGCGCCCACTTCTTGATGAACGAAAGTCATTGTCCCATTGTTAGAGGTGTATGTGGGACGGGAGATATTGGTGTAGCCATCTTTGTGAAACATGATCTGCCACGGCAGGGTGTGGAGCCAAAGAGGTAGGCAGGGTCTAGGCCCTGTAGCGTCTTGGATACCACACCATGAGCATTGGTTTTTATCTTGTAGGAAGTGGGGAGCCAGTGAGAGGTATTAACTGGGGAGTAACCTGCTCACACTAGTGTTTGATAAAGCTCTTTCTGGAGTGGTGGGATGGAAGGTTTGAGGGGATGGCAGGAGATCTGTGAGAGGAATCTGAAGGAATCTAGGGGAGAGGGGAGAGGGCCTGAGGCAAGGCATAACCTAGAGATGAAGGGCCGGTCAAATACAAGAGAGGCCAAGGTGAAATCACAGGGCTTAGCACTGGCACCAAATGCCAGGGGGTGAGGAACAGGCATCCAGGAGGATTCCCGGTTTCTGGCTTAGGGAACTGAGTGAAGGTGATGGGGAATGAATGAAAAACTGGAGAGGTTTGTTGGGGAGGACCCTGAGCCCTATTTGGGAAGCGATTAGTCTGAGGGGTCTGAGAATGTCCACGTGGACATGTCTAGCACACAGTGAGATGGACTTGAGTGTAAAAGCTCTGGGGGAAGTTCTGGAGGAGGGTCTGAGATGTGGGCACCACAAATGGGGTTTCCAATGAATGTGTGCAGAAAGGGTGCCGTGTGCAGAGAAGGGGACTACAGACAGAGTTTGGATGGGGGGCATTAGCCTTTAGGGGACGGTCAGAAGAAGAGGATCTGGCAAGGCATCCAAGACCAAATTGCCTGTCCTGGATGTGGCAGGCACTGTGGCTTAGCGCCAGGCACTTGAGATGCCTGCCGTGGACCGGTTCTGGGCCTGCCTCTCACACAATGTAGCAGCCGTGGCCAGTTCCCGCCCTCGCAGGCCCTTGGTTTCCCCAACTCTGGGGCACTAGGATTCCCCCTCTCTCGCTCTCTGGACTTCTGTTTCCCCATTTGTAAGAGAGACTAGATCATTTTCCAGGCTACCTTTAACACAGAATATTAAGAATTCTAGTATATGAAATGAAGCAGAGCGGAGCCTCCCTAGGGGGCAGGGGTGGAGGGCTGCCCCTGGCTCCAGGTGGACAGGCTTCCTTCTGCCACTGATGAGGAGTGAGGAGGCCCCGCGGGCTCCGGGGTCGGGGGCGGCGGTAGTTCGGACAGTTGTCTGCTTTCGTGGCGTGATGACCTCCTTGGATTTGGATGCACGGGCAGGCAACTAGGGCTGCACCCTGGCCTCATAAAGGCTCTGCCTTGACGGGTAAGAGAGGGGAGGTCAGCTCTGATCCCACAGCCTGGAGCGGGGCCCCTGCGGAGGGGCTGGTTTGGCTTTACAAGGAAACAGAAATGAAGGTGGAGCCCCAGTTGCTCTCCTGAGATGCCAGCCCTTCAATTAAGGGAAGAGCTTCGGCAGACTACGAAACATAATGGCACCCCACCCTTCCCTGGAGGAAGAGTGAATCTCCAGAAGGGGCAATTCCAGGGGGCTCAGGATGCAGGGCTCTGGGCTCTGGGCTCTGAGCCTGCTCTCAGCCCAATAGCTGACGACCCAGGAGAGCTCGGCCTGCAGCCGACTCCAGATACCACAAGCCCTCTCCACCCTCCCCATCAACCACATTTACTTGTCACATTTACTCACACCCACAGGACAAGGCATATGGGGCAGGGTGGGATGCCTTCTCCAGGCCCTCATCATCCACTCAGGAGAGGAGCCAGCACAATCACAAATACCCCATATAAGAGGTGGTAACAAGCTTGGCTCATGTTTTCATTCAAACGGGCTGGTGTGAAAGCCCATCCTGGAGCCTCACTGGGGTATGAGAGGTGGGCCTGGGAGGCTGGGTGTTGATGGAGG
Source organism: Physeter macrocephalus (assembly GCF_002837175.3). Lineage (NCBI taxonomy): Eukaryota > Metazoa > Chordata > Mammalia > Artiodactyla > Physeteridae > Physeter > Physeter macrocephalus. Next base: position 34,048,433 of record NC_041214.2, read on the forward strand.
GAGGGGAATGGTCAAGGGAGGAATGGAGCGGTGTGACCCCTGGCTTGTTTGTGCCCCTGGGAGTGACATGAATGTGGCCCTCAGCCCTCACAGGACACAGGAAGGAGGGCAGAGCTGTCAGAGAACAATTCCAGGTGCTGAATGCCCTGGGCCATGGCTGATGAGTCAGGCCTTTCCCTCAGGGATGCTTCTCCAACCCTGTGGTTTTCCTGCCATTGATGATAATGTGACAAGAATGGCAGGAATGATGGGAATGGTTCACATGTGTTGACTAAGGCTATGGGTGAAACTGGTCTGAGGATGATGACATTTCACCCTAGGACCACCTGATGGAGAAAGTGGGGAGCGGGGCCAGGCTGCTGGGCCTCTGTGCCCCAGAATGGAGGGCCAAGGTGGGTGGTCAGGGCTCACTGTCCAGAGGCCTCACCGTCCAGGTCTCCTCCCCAGGTGTTCGTGCTGTGCCATGGCCTGCTGCAGCTCTGCCAGCTCCTGTACAGCGCCTACTTCAAGAGCAGCCTCACCACCATTGAGAAGCGCTTTGGCCTCTCCAGTTCTTCCTCAGGTCTCATTTCCAGCTTGAATGAGGTAAGCAGGATGCTCTAGTCCATCCCATCCCACTTGTGCACCACCTTGATCACGGCATCCGGGAGGGGGCTCGGGAGGAGCAGGAGAACGGGGCGGGGGGGTGCGGGGTTGGACCCATGGGGGAATGGAGACAGCCAGCTACATTTCCCAAGGCTGCCCTGCACCAGGCACTGAGCTGAGAGCCTCTGGAGGCGCCTGACCTCCTCACAGCAGCCCTGCGAGCAGGTAGTCTGCTCCTCCCTGCTGACAGCTGAGGGCACCAGGCTCAGGAAGGGCAGCAGCTTGTGCCAGGTGTGCAGGGCTGCTGCCTCCAAACTCTGTGCCTCTAATTGAGTTCTGTGACCACCCACGGGGTTATGTGGCCTCTGCCCATCCCCAGTCCAGGGGAAGACGAGCCCCAGGCTGGCAGCTCCTGTCTTAGGAGGGCAACAGGAGCCAGAGCTGCTCAGTGGCCCTGACTCCCAGGCAAGGTCAGAGGTCTATGACCTCCCAGCCACGTGGAGTTTACACTGTCCCTCACTGATGGCACATCAAAGTTAGAGGAGGATAGGGTGGGCCAAGAGGCCAGGGTGAGAGGTCAGAGGGCAGGGTCAGCTAGGAGTCGCTGGAAGCCAGGGAGAAAGGGGCAGGGGAGGCAGCAGGCCCCTGCATCGTGGCTGCAGTATCGTCGGCTCCAGGTGAGGAGATGGGCCCTGGGCCTGGCTCCTGTCTTTTCTTTCCACAAGGCCCACTGTTCTGGGATGGAGGCCATGGCCTCCCCCTCCCAGGAGCCCAAACGCAATTAGATCTCCCCTTGACATAGTGAAATTCAGGCCAACAACCGACCCAGTAGAGTCTGGGCTCCCCAGACAGCTTCTGGGATGGGCTGAAAAGAAGGTGGGAAGCGTTCCAACGTCCCCCAACCCCCACCTTCCAGTCTCCCCATCCCACAACCTGCTCCCTGCTGGAAACGCCCCTTTACGCTTGACTCCTGCGCCCTCCACGGCCCACACGGCAGTGCCCCTCAGGAGCCCTCCCCGCCACGCCTGTGCCAGATCCCTCTGCAGTCCTCGGAGGAGGGCTCTCTTCACAGTCACGTCTTCCAGACAGGAAGCTTGCAGCAGAAAGCCTACCCCCATCCCAGTGTCCGCACACGTGTGTAGTGCGTCCAGGATGGGAGCCCAGGTCTGTCTGATGGTCGCCACGCACTCCTCCTCCCCATGGACTGTTCCTCCACCCTGTGACGTGCACGTACTTGCACACGTACAGCCCTGAGGCCCATCAGTCATGCCTGCTGGCCTCATGGGTCTCAAACCCCCTCCTCTGAACCCCCAGGCCCATGTGGATGCCTTCACTGCTTTCTGGATGTGTGTCTGTGTCCGTGTGTTTTAATGTGTGTGTGTGTGTATACACGTGCATACGTATGCCTCTGTCTACCTGATTGTGCATCTGTGTCTTGAGCTTCCTGGTGATGCCCAGTGATGGGGGTCTTCCCCTCCATGTAGTCTGTGCTCTCCTACAGGACAGGGACCTGGCACCACTCACACAGAATGCACCCTTCTACACGTTGGCCTGTGACTTTGATAATGCTTCTGGCACATGTTGTCTTCACTCACGAAGGACACAAGAAAAACAAATCTCTGACATTTGTGTCATCACAGTCCTATCCCGTGACCCTGGCAGACATCACTAATCAACTGCAGTCTTCTTTTCTGCTGAGTCCAGACTCTGAATCCTTCTCAACACAGTGTTCTAGGCACCTCTACTAATCAATATCAGAGCTGGTGTGTAGGCTAATCCTCTCTTCCACTATGGCTCGGATGATAGTTGAGTCTATGATCTTCGATGGGTAAATTTTCATTCTTATTTTTCCCATGCTTGGAACAAAGATGTGGGCCCAGGAACAACTGGATTTTTCAAGGGGCAGGGGGCTAGCTGGGACATGTGGCAGAGTCTGCGGCAGGAGGCTGATTAGGCAAATAAGGGGCAAAATATTTCCCCAGGTTATAGTTCAATAAAAAATGAAAATAATTCACCCATTAAATTTTCTCTTTTCTAAACTTAGATGAGCTTTTCAACAATCAGGTTTTAGAACATGCCTATGGGCATGGTTTGAGGCAAATATAAGAAAGTTAATTCCTTGAACCCAACAATCTTGTGTGTGTGCTTAGTGGGAAAATGTGTGTCTGTGTGTATATCTGTTTCTCTGTGTGTCTCAGTATTTGTGCGTGTCTGTGTGTATGACTATGTGTGTGTATCTGTGATCTGAGGCTGTGTGTGTATTCGTGTGTCTGTCTGTCTGTATTTCTGTATCTATGTGCATCTGTGTGTGTATCTGTGTGTGTGTGTGTGTCTGTGTATCTGTGTCTGTTGAGGGGGAGTGAGTGGGTGATTGTGTGGAGAAGGAGAGGAACTCAGCCAAAGGGCTTTCTACAATCCCGTTGATTCTGACCGAAGCGTTTAGAAACAGACTAAGAAAGTAGGGGTCTTACCGGAAGAGCAGAGAGCAGCCACATCAGAGGGGGCTTCATGTTCATGCTCGAGGCTCCCAGCTTTTGGGGTGGGCAGTAAGGGACTGGCCTGGCTTCTTGAACAGAGCCGGGCCCGGGTGCACAGTCTCGTGAAGACGAACCCTCTGGAAGAGGTGCCTGGTAGACACTTGAGGTGAGGGACAGTGTATCCCGAAGTCAGATGGCTGGGCGGCTGTCATAGCCAGGCCTGAGCGGCTGGGGGAGAAGAGGACCCCGGCAATGCTGCAAAGGAAGAAAAGGCAGGATTTGGCAGCTGCTTGAGCGCAGGATTGAAGGCACCGCAGACCTCAAGGCGGCTGCCTAAAAAGAACCAGGCCTGGTGGAGGGGAAGATGAGCCCATCTGGACGCCTGGAATGTGCAGCCAGCTTCCAGTGGACGGGAGCCTTCACGCTGCACCCAGTCTCGCTGGGGTCCAGAGGGTGAGGAGAAGGGGAGACCAGGGCTGGGTGTAACAGACCAGCGGCAGGAGGAGGGCTTGGCTGGCAGGGAAGACGTTGGGCATCCAGCCCGGTAAAGCAGCGTCTTCCCTGGCCCACCCACGGCCAGGGCTGAGCAGACGCAGTCAGCCACCCTTAATGCCCTCTATCAGTTTGCCCTGGGCCCCTTTGGTTTGAGGCATGGGCAGGGATGTGTTATAAATGGGTTGTGTGATAACCTTCAGATGCTCTAACACGAAGTCCACAGAGCTGTTTTAGGGGCCATTTCCGGGCCGAAGGGCTGAGTCCCGGGCTGCAGAGGCCCTGTTCTCCTCAGCTAGAACAGCTTCTTCTTCTTTTTTTAATATTAGGGAAAATAATTTTTTTCAAAGGAAAGCCACAGCTGAAGGAAAGTTTGGGAACCAAGGTCTTAAGCCAGCATCAGCCATAACAGCTGTAGAGGCCCAGCTTCCCTCCTAGAAGCCAACCCAGGCCTTGCGGGGAACACAGGAAGGGCGGCTCCAGGTGGGCGGGACACCCCCCAATCCTTCCTCCCTGGATCCCTTTGGGGCCCTCTCCCGTCCCTCTCCCAGACCTTTTCAAGTCAGCCTCAGTTAGCTTAGCTGATGTGGTCTGGCATTTACAATCATTTCATGCAAAATGATGGGGAAACAAAAAGGGAATTAAATCCAGGAAGCATAAGAATAAAGCTTTGTTTCCAGGTGCTGGTTTCAGAGTGTCCTAGAACCACGTCTTTCCCGATCAGACTAGGCTGCCTCCTCACCCACCTTCACATCCCCTTTCTCTGTGTGTCATAAACTCTTGGCCACACAGGAGGGGTCTCCTGGGCAATCATGTCCTCTTCTTGAAAAAACCTACCATTTACACCAGTTATGTGTCAGACACCATTCTAGGTGCTGGGGAGACAGGAATGAACAGACAGACAAAAATCTCGGCTCATATATCAGTCTAATGATAAATATGACATTTATTTATAGAAATAAATAAAACATCGTGGATCAGATTAGAGTAAATGCTATGAAGAAAAATTAAATCGTGGAGGGGCATGGTGGTTACATTCTAAATAACTCTTTATTCTTTAAATTATATTTAAATTATAAATATATTTAAATATATTATAATTTATTTCTGTTAATTTTTACAAATGTAAGTTATATTTAAATAGCTCCTTTTTAATTAAGATATCATGGATATTTAACTTTATATTAGCTGTCCAGGTGTATGACATAATGGTTGGAGATATGTATATATTGCAAAGCGATCACCACAATGTCTGGCTAACAACCAGTACCTCACATAGTTCAAGTTTTTTTCTTGTGATGAGAACTTGCAAGATCTATTCTCTTTAGCAACTTTCAAATATACAGTACAGGGTTATTAACTATAGTCGCCATGCTGTACGTGACATCCTAGGACCCGTTTATTTTATAACTGGAAGTGTGTACTTCTGACGCCCTTCACCCATTTCACCCACCCACCCCCCTTCTTTTTCAGAGAAGGCCTTAATGAGAAGGTGCAACCTGAGCAGAGATCTAAAGTAGGGCTCGTTGAGAAGGGAGCCGCCCACAGACATGGAAGATGAAGGAGCAGCCAGTGCCAAGGCCCTGTGCTCAGAGAGCAGCAAGAGGCAGAGTCGCTGGGGTGGAGGAAGGGAGGGGGACGGGAGGAGAGCAGGTCAGAGCAGTGATGGGGAAAGGGGCAGGCTCCTCAGGGCTTCGGAGGCTCTGGGACCGACTTTGTTTTTGTTACCGTATCGGATTTGGGCAGAGGGGACACGGTCTGACATTTCAGCGGGCCACTCTGGCCGCTAGGAGGAGGATGGAGGGCTCTGAGGCAAGAGTGGTGGTGGGTAGAAGGCAAGGCTCAGACAGGGTGCCATGGTGGCTGAGACCGGGTGGTAGTGGTGGAGGTGGTGAGAAGTGGTTGGCTTCTGAGGAGCCACTGAAGGCCTGGCCAATGGGATCTGCTGATGTTTGGATGTGGGTGTGAAAGGGCAGTCGAGGATGTCGCGCAGACGTTTTGCTTGAGCCACTCATAGGATGAGGTGCCGTCTACTGAGAGGAGGAGGACTGGGGAGGGGGGCACCAGGTTTTGGGTGGAAGATGAAGAATGAGCTCTGGGATGTGCGGGGCCTGTGGGAATGAGAAGCACATACAGAACAAGGAAAGCCGTGGGACTGGCTGAGCTCCCCAAGACAAGAGCAGAGGGTGGGGACTGAGCTCTGAGAGTTGAGAGATCAGGGAGGCAAAGAGGAGCCAGCCAAGAAGACTGAGAAGGAGCAGCCAGGGGCAGCAAACTAGGAGAACATGGTGTCGTGGAAACTTAGTGAAAGGAGTGTTTCAGGAAGGCAGAAACGCTCAACTGAATCAAATGGTGCTGAGAGATCAAGTGAGAAGAGAACTGAGAATTGGCCAGCGGACTTGGCAATGAGGAGGTCATTGACAATCTTGGCAAGAGCCACATACCATACCACATGCCACATAGCCATGTCCCTATTTCCTGAGACAGGGACACCTGCTTTAACAGCCGGAAGGAGACTGTGGTGTGGACAGGTCAGGGGCTATGAGTGCTGACATCCAGGGCTCCTCTGGTTCAGGTGAACTTACCATCTGGGGCAGAGGACCATCTCTTTGGATGGAGTCGAGGTCAGAAGATCTGCCAGCACCTCTTTTACCATTTAAGACCCTGCTCCCCAAGCTGGGGCCTTCGGTTCCCCTCTTTGGCTCTGGGTGGGGCTCAGAGAGCACGCTTTCCAGGGAACACCAGGAACATGAGTTACTGGTGTTTCCACCCGGGAAGGGACTTAGGGCACTTTAGTCCTCATCCCTCATTCACAGTGGTGGAAGCCAACCCAGGGAGGGCCAGAGCCGATTAGGAGCAGAGCTGCTGGGGCAGAAACTCACTTCTCCAAGGGGCAGTAGACCGCTGTAGTCAAGACGGGGCACTTTAAACTCAGGCAGTCCTTGTTTGAGCCACCTCCTGACCTCATGGACATGGCAAGTTACTTAATATTCTGAGCCCCAATTGTGTCGTCTGCAAAAATGAGACTTGTTGCCTGATGAAACGAGACAGTGAAGGTTGCTTGGTGGTTATTCTGACAATGAAGTAAGAGTCCTCAGGGGGTTTAGTTAGGGAACACGTACTGTTCCTAGGAGCCAGCCAGAATAGGAAGCTTTCTTGAATTTGGCCCCAGAAGCTTTGGTCCTAATGGTTGAGCTTCCCGTGGTCTCTAGATACTTCTCTTGGTCTGGTCTAGAAGGCTGAGGCTGGGAAGGGTTTCTGACGACAGGGGAAAGCTGAAACTGCATGCTTGGCCCTCCCGGCAAAGCTGGCACCACAGCTCTGCTTGGGCCCTTGGGTGACACCAGGCAGCTTCTTGCCTCTCTGCTGTGACAGTCAGATCCCCTCTGTGGGTGGGTGAGGACAGAGCCTCTGGTCTCACTTGGCTCCTGTGCTCTCTCTGCAGATCAGCAACGCCATCCTCATCATCTTTGTCAGCTACTTTGGCAGCCGGGTGCACCGCCCGCGGCTGATCGGCATGGGGGGTCTCCTCCTGGCTTCGGGTGCCTTTGTCCTCACCCTCCCACACTTCCTCTCAGAACCTTACCAATACACCGTGACCAGCATGGGTAAGTGACCTCCCACTCTTGCTTCAAGGGGATGAGGGTACATGATTCTGTAGGTTCTGACTTTCAGATACGCTCTGGGGAGAAAAGCCGAGGAAACTTTCTGGTGGGAGAGGACAGCATAGCCCAGAGTGGTATCCATTGCCCCAGAAGCACCCCAACCAACTTTGGGAGATACCCACTCAATCCTCCTGTGCTTTTGGTGGGATCCTGGGATGTTTGGATGCCCACCATCCTCTCCCATCTTCCATGTTATTGTTGACTATATTTTAGCTCTGCCTGTCTTTACCCTCTGCCCAGTGGTCATTATTAATATAGTTGTTATTTATAAATAGTTCAGTACTTATTTATATTTACCCACAAGTTTACTGGTTTCTTTGCTCACCATTGCTTCTTGCATTTCACCCACCCTTGTTGATTTAACTTCCTTTTTCCTGAAGTACATCCTTTAGCATTATTTTTTTTTCCTTTAGCATTATTTTCAAATAGTTTTTCAAATCTATCTGCCCTATGTTCATGGTTTCTTGGTATTTCCTTATGATTTCTATTTTCATTTTAGTTTCTTCAACTATTTTTTTTTTTTTTTGTGGTACGCGGGCCTCTCACTGTTGTGGCCTCTCCCGTTGCAGAGCACAGGCTCTGGACGCGCAGGCTCAGTAGTTGTGGCTCACGGGCCTAGCCGCTCCGCGGCATGCGAGATCTTCCCGGACCAGGGCACGAACCCGTGTCCCCGGCATCGGCAGGCGGACTCTCAACCACTGCGCCGCCAGGGAAGCCCCCTTCAACTATTTTAAATGTATTTATTTTACAGTCCTTTTTGGATTGTTTTATTAGTGCAAATTTTGAGATTGCTAATCCTCCCACATTCTGTGTCTGCTTGCTCTTGTTTATGGTGGAGTGTTTCCTTTATGTTCTGTAATATTTGATGGTGCGGTCATTGGCAGTGGCATTCCCAGCCCCCCGCCCCCCCGTGGAAATTTTGTGTGGTCTGGGTAGGAAATAGCCCCAAGGGTGGTTTTGTATTTGCATTTAGTTGGCACCCTGGGAACATCACTGCTTTGGAGCTAATTTTATGATAATGTATTGGCGTGGGATCAATTTGCACTTGTTTTAAGGGATATGGTATGTGGCAGTGGTTTTGTGAGGCACAGCAAGTGAGAGGCCCGGTCCCTAAATGCTTATTCTCTGTCTGCTGTACTGGAGTTGAAGATGTCTGAGGATAGACCGGCCACCCTGGGGATGTGCTGAGGGGATAACTGATTCCTGTTTGCTTAAATACCAGGCTTGTTTTTAGTCATATATGCAGATCAGGTCCAAGAGAGGAGTCACTAAGAATGCCAAACGGGAATGCTTTATAGGCTGTGAGACCTACAGTGGGGAGGTGGGTAGCTGGAATGGAAAAAGAATGGAGCAGAAACAGCGATGTGTAATGATGAAATGTTTGTTGGGTTGGGAATCTTTTCCCCACCTCCCTCCCAGTGAACTGATCACTGGTGATTACCATAAATTCACTGTGGCCTTGGATCTATTTGGACTATTTAAGCCTGAGTCTTGCTTCAAGTAGGCCCAGGAGGAAGACAGACCCAAGCTTAGGGGTCTAAGCTCTTCCTCCCCCTCGGTCTAGACAAGGGGTCTGAGGCCAGCTCTGAAGGAGAATCAGGAGTTGCTGGCCACCTCAGAGAGCCATGTGCCAAGCCTGCTCCAGACACATGGTCCCTGCCCTTCCCCGTCAGCATGAAGACTGGGCTAATGAAATCAGCAAGGGAACCTGGGGTGCTGGGGCCAGGCTTCGGGGAGGGCATCCTGCTAGGCGCCACACACCATGGCCTGCTTAGCCTGGGGGCTGGCTCCCCCAGCCTGGGCCGAATACCAAGGGCATTTGTATCACACAGAGCAGCCACCACAGAGAGTGGCTGGAGACCTGTGGGCCTCTGAAAGCAATCACTCGGCTCCTTGTTAGGGATGGACGGGCGGGCGTCTTGGGTCCTTTCCACCACCATCCTCCCTGCTCTGAGGCAAACTCTCTGCCTCAGTGCTCTTAGCCCACCTCCACTGAGAGAGGAAAGAAGGGGCCTGTGAGAGGGACCACAGCTTGCCTGTCAGCCTGCAGGGAGGAATCGCTGTCCAGGAGGGTGAGCTTTGTTGTTTTTTTGTTTGTGTAAAGTCTATTTGCAACAATAGGACACAGTCTCCTTTACGCTGGCTGGGATCGGAGCAGCAGCTGTTTAAGTGCTCAGGGCTGGGCTACCTTCAGGGCATCTTCCCGGTGCCAGGGGGCTGGGATAAGGAGGACTTTGGCCCAGGAGCCACATCCTTGGGATCTAGCTGGAGCTGTGGGTGTCAGTACAGCGGGGGCATGTGCTATGCTAATATGTGCAAACAAAATAATTCATAAAGTCTCACTTCGTGGGAAAAGTTTGAAATACGACTCTTACTTCAAATGTATTCCTAGGGGAACTTCAGTTTCAAATTTTGCAGGGCCATCAGGCACACACAAATTTCATTAAACGCACCACACTGAATCACGTCATGAATCTGGATGGTCCCGGGTCTGAAGCTGGGCTTTGAAACCCCCTAACAGCATGGCCTGGGGCCACTTCCTCCGCAGCTGAGTCTCAGCTCCTACCTGTATAAAATGGACCCTCCCTCGCAGGGCTGCGAGGGCCGAAGGATGCATGCTCTGAATTTAGCCAAGGGGCTGGCACATGCAGTCACCATTAAGCGGTGGCTTTTATAACAAGCTGTGCTCGGAACAATACATGTAATATGATGGGTAACTAAGGTCCCAAATGAGGAAGTGCCTCCTTCCTCTGGAGAGTCTAACAGCTCACAGCCAGTGCACTGGGTGTCCTGCAGGCATTTGAAGGCAGCTTCTCCCTGGTCCTCACCGTACAGCTGTCCTCTGCTCTAGCCGGAGCGGGGCCCCTCCCTCGGTATAGTCCTTGCTGCGCCTTTACATGTGAGGCATAGGATTTCTCTTGGCTGAAGCTTAGGCTGCTGTTCTGTTCTATTCCCAGACCCTTAATTTGGAGCCACCTGGTATGCTGGGTAGAGAGAGCATAGCCATTCAAATCCCAGCTCAGCCATTTAGGTGCTAAGTCTGCTTAGGCAAGCTGCTGTTCATCTTTCTGAACCTCAGTTTCTTCATCTGTAAAATGGGAACAATAATACCTCCACTTTCAGTGTGTTCTGAGGGCAAAATTAAAACTACATAGTATAGGTAAAGTGCTTCACCCATGTTAGCTGCTCAGCACATTTCTCTTTGCCTGCCCTTGATGTGGTATTTGAAATCTCTTCCTCATGAGCAATGACCCCCAGACCTATTATCATGTGTTGACTACTGACTCTTTCCCCTTGGAGCAAAGCTGCTCCAGAAATGAACATGGGAAATGAAAAGTAACTCTGTATTTCAGGGAAAAAATTAAAGAGGAGCTGAACATTGTGGGAATCACAGAGACCTTTAACAACTCATGGCTAATTTTAAAAAGGCCATGCAGACATTTATGAATGTTTAGATTTTCTAAATGTCAGTGGGGTCCGGAAATACGCCTGGCGCCTTTAGAGAAAAGCCTAGCCACCAAGCCAAAGCCTCTAAGACCACTTCTGGAAGGCTCAGAGAGGTTTGGATAGGTGGGAAACAGGCCAACCCTAGACCAGTTCTCCCGGGAGACAAGAGAAGGGTCTTCGGAAACAAGTGTCTGGTAGGAGTAGGTGTAACCTGTGAGAGGTCCTGAGCCAAGTCTAGAGGGAAGTCAGCCCCACCCAGACAATGGATGCACACGGGAGGGGCTTCCTGTGGGAGGAGCAGGGCGGGGGCACTCTGTTGTATTTTTGGAGCAGTCAAAAAAAGAAAGGGAAGAGTGGCTTTCTAGTCCTCTGCTCATGAAGTTGCCAGTCCCTCACGCACGCTCGTTCATCAGAGGCGTCCCTGGGCAGGAGGGTGGTGGGCAGGCCTGGGGACGGGAGCCTCGGGCTCCTGAGTGACTGTGCCCCTTCCTCGGCGGAGGACTCGCCGGCCTGGAGCAGAACCCCAGTGCCACGCAGGGTCCTTCCACTGGGGGAGCCGCTCAGGGCCCCTGAGCTGAGGGCAGTTCAGGGGGGAGCACCCGGCCGTGGTGCCAGAGGGACCCACTCGGAACTGTGGGGGAAGGGAGTGTGTCTGCGGGGTAAGCGTGAGTGTGTGTGAGGGAGGCGTTCCTCTGTGAGGAGGTGGCCGGCAGTGGAGGGGGGGGTGGAAGGTGTGGGGTCTGCTGGGTGTGGAGGTGGAGGCGGGGCAGGGCCGCTGTTAGGGTG
>NC_041214.2:34059993-34087959 GCF_002837175.3 Physeter macrocephalus
GGGGGAGCATGCGTGTGCTGGGGGCGGAGAGTGGGTGGAAGGTCGAAGCGGGAGGTGCACAGCCTGGCCAGCTGGATCTGTTTAACCTGAAAAGCGGGGGAAAGCAGCAGGGGGGGGCGAGTCACAAAACACATGGGTGTTATCAAGTCAACTGAGAGGGAAACAGCCCTGAACAGATGAGCACAGCTAAGCTAAGGAGACCTGATGTGGAACACATTTTCAACGCACAGTATAGGAAAGAAGAGAAACCCGTGTGGAGAAATGACAGAAGACACCAGGCTGCTGTGTTGCGTGTCAGGGGAAGGCCGGGGAAGGAGCTGGGGCCGCGGAGAATGGGCATCTCCAAGGCACGGTCCCAGCGGCTGACCTGAGAGCGTTTGCCTCTGTCAGGCTCTCTTAACGCCTGTTTTGTGGGAGAGTAACGACCCCCACTGGCTGGCCTGGAGGCGGGATCCCTTGTTCTGGGTCTCCAGCCCTGACCCCAGGAGAGACGTTGAGTGTGATTCCCCCTCCCCTGGAGGCTTGTTCCTCACTTCCCTTGCTCAGGGGTGAGGCTGGGGGCTGCAGGCCTGCTCCATGTCTGGTGAGGAAGGGAGGGACACCTAGGGGCCAGGCTGCATCCTGCGTCCTGCTCCTCTGGGGAGAGCGGCGTCCCAGGGACCCCTGGTGGACTGTGTGTCTTGGGTCCACCCAAGGCAGCGGGGAGGGTCTCCTGGGAAGAGTCAGCAGCCAGGGTGGAAAAGGAAGGCTGCTTACTATTCCAGTGGCTATGGTTGCCCCAGGAAAACTGTCAGGGAGTCGGGGATAGCCCCACAGAAGCAGGGTGCCAGCCCCTGTCCCCTGGGGCACTGTGGTTTGAAGAAACCATTGATGCCTCCTGCCTGAGGCCTTGGGCCCCCAAGGACCCCCAGAGGACACAGGGAGCAGCTTCTGCTCTTCTTGCCACACTCGAGGCTGCTGTCCCCAGATACCTCCTGTGGCCCAAAGACTTGACTAGGGAACCAGCAGGCACATTCGGGCAGCGAGCGACCCACACCACGAGGCAGGAAACCAGCAGAAGCAGTTTCTTTCTCTCAGGAACAAAAGGACTTTTGAGGATTCAGGGCTTGGATTGGCCACCGTCAGGCGATGTGAGGCTCAGAGATCTAAAGGGGGAAACGGCAAAGAGAAGTCAGGTATTTGGAGGTGGGGAGGTCATGGAAGTGGAGCCCCGTGGTGGGATTCGTGCCCTTGTAGAAGAGGCCAGAGAGCTGTCTGGCTCTCTTTCGGCCCCTTGAGGGTGCAGCGGGAAGTCAGCAGTCTGGCTCTCACCAGAACCCCACCAGGCTGGCACCCCAGTTTTGGACTTCCTGCCTCCAGAACCGTGAGAAATAATTCCGCTGTGTGTAAGCCTCCTAGGCTATGATTCTTTGGTACAGCAGCCACAGCTGACTCCAGAAGATTCAGTCCCTTTGGCTGGAGCCCCTCCTTGTAGCCTGGGATCTCATTTTGAATTTTCAGCCTTCGGACTGTCTTATTTGCCATTGCCACCGGCTTCACACCATGCATGTCCTTCACAAATCTGTCAGCTGTTCTCAGGTGTCCCCAGGTCCGGGACAGTGGTGCTGCGTGGTGGCTCCCAGGTCACGCTGGCCCATCCACGCCTGCACTGGGCACGCCTTGAGCAGTTCTCCCTCGAGGACTCAGCCACGTGTCCACCTCTGGTCTGGATATCTGTCAGGATATCATGACAGGCTTTGTCAAAAGGCTTCCTCCACTCAAGTAACACCGTGTTATGGCTTCCTGCCAGTCTGGGAGCCCCATTAACAAAGGAAATGAGCTTGGTTTGGCATGACCAGCTCTTGATGAACTCATGTTGGCTCGGCTAATCCTTTTTTTTTTTTCCCCTTCAGATTGCTCCTCATCAGCCTGTTAATAAATCTGTGAACAATAAGTTCTGCTTCACTCCCAACTGGGGGGTGCAAATTAAGCACACATTCTCTTTGAATACTAAAATTAAATGGCTCTGAGCCGCCATCCTGTTGCCTCGGGTGTGTCTTGCTTCCCTCCTATCCACTAAGAAACAGTGTTGATGATGAGCTGAGCTGGGTGATGCCTCTTTCCGAGGCCTGGTGGCGGTTCCTCAGGGGCGGTGGCGTGTGCGGGGCGGGGGGGTAGGGTGGGGCAGAGGCAAGCCCCTTGCCAGCAGCGTGGTGCCCAGCCTGTCACACAGCGCACATTGGACCTGCCGTCTCGTGCCCAGCTCACCGGTCACATGGCCTCCTCAATACAAGTAGGCATTTCCCCACGGCCCCTCTAGTGCCAGGGTGGCGGTGCGGAAGGGGCGTCCAGCCTGTCTCAGTCTCGGAAACTCAGTCTTGAGAGCAGAGCAGGGGACCCTCTTCTTCCACTCACCTAAGCTCACTCTTTTCCTGCATGGATGTGAATCTTTGCAAGCAACCCACTTGCCCTCAACCCCTCTATTACATCCATCCGTTGCTAGTGACCAGCGCTGATCTCACGTGTCTCTAAGTTTCTGGATCCCGTCCCCAAGTCTTTAAAAACCTGGGCAATAATGCCTGTCTCCAGGGTTCTGCCATCTCCCTCATCTGTTTAAATTTCTCCATTTCTGGCCTGTTTGGATGAATATGGATCTTACTGTGTGATCACTATATCCCGGGTTATGACATTGCTATTCATTTGCATCTGAATAAGAATGTTACAAGGTAGGTATGATTATCTGTATCTGTTTTGGAGACGAAGAGACTCAGATCCTGAGAGCTCCCTGACCAGTGAGCAGAACCAAGGTTTGAACCCGGTCTGTCTGACTCCAAAATATGAATTCCTTGCACTGCTCCCCCAGCTGTCAGCCCCCAGCTAGTGCAGAGGAATATGTTCTCCTCATTTCCCCAAATAAAAGTCAGAATGCGCGTGCCCATAGAAATCATTTTCTAAGTGGAGGCTTAGTCTAGCTGGAAGAGAACACATGTTATCACGGGGGCAAGATGGACTGACAAGGCTTTGTGAACTCCATGGGGACCCAATCACTTCTGATATGCAAGCAAGTCACTTTTTAAATGACTTTGAGATCTCAATCATGAGTAAGTTCGGGACAGCCTGTTCCAGGCCTGCCGGTGGGCGTTGCCAGAGTTTCGGGAAGAGCTGTTGAGTGGCCGAATTTAGGAGGATGAGGAAATAGGTCTTTCAGAGTGGAACATTCTGAATGAGGTTCCAGGAGTTTGCTGATAGCTCGAGGCTTGGCATTTTGGCCACGCTTCCAGAAAACTTACGGGAAACACCGCTGCCTTTCTCTATTGTTCTTTTATGGGTTGCTTCTGAGGTTTGGGTCTTGCGAACCTCCTCCTCATTTGACCCTGCTCACTCGCAAACGGTGCCCCCTTCCGAGCAGGGAGGTAATGGGTGGCTCTCAAGGTGCTGCCCTCTTGTTTCCTGGCACAATTCTCTCTTTCCTGTACCAGACGACATGAAGGACTACTCAAAGGAAAGCCCACTCGCGACAGCCTTCCTATGTTGCTCAACCCTTCTAGGGTCCTCTCTTGGCCCCAGCGCTGGATCTTTGTGCAGAGACCTCTTATTAGACCCTTGACAGCCCGCTGGCCTCAGCCTGGCCGCACCTGGAATGTGTGTCCTTGAACAATGGAGAGGCCAGGCCTTAGTCTGCCCAGCTCCACCCGTCTCCATGGGTCCCATTCCAGGGAGGTAGCCCTTCCTGCCACCGCGTCCCCACTTCCCAAACCCACGGAGGGGTTCAGAAATTAGAGCTGAAATTCTGCATATGTAAATTGTGGGAAGAGTCAGAGGGTTGACTGGTGAGCATGTGGGGTGGTGGGGGGATAGCTGGAGGAGGGGAGAGGTCCCGAATTGTTTCTAGTTAGTTAGCCCTGTGAAAACTGGCACGGCTAGACCTCTGGTGTCTTGTGGGAAGAAGAATGTGCTCTGATAAACTTGAGCCTTCCAGAAGTGGGCCTCAGGGAAGATGAGAAACAGACTGACAGCCAGTTCGAACATAGCCCCTCCCTCCCTTACCCAGGCCCCTCAAGGTGGAGGCGGGTGGCCCCCGAGTCTGTGGTGGCTGGAAGAAGCAGGTGTTTCTCTGACCATATCACAGGATCTGATGGTAGGCAGGTGGGAGGAGGAGGGCGATGAGCTTCTCTAAGTCCAAGGAGAGGACTGGGTGCGGAGCCTTTGCTGGAACGCCTGAGGAACGGGGAGAGGTTGCTCTCTCTTCTTCACGTGGCCCAAGCTCTTCTACTCCAGGGAGGAGAGGGGTGGGGCGGGCTGCAGAAAGCTGAGCCCCACAGTTCTGCCAATGGGTCCTGATACAGGTCTTTTCACTCCATCACCGTCTTCTTCTTTGTAAGACAAGAGCCTAACTTCCTAAACTCTAGAAGACTCTGTCCTCACCAGAGTGAGCTGGCCACGGCCATCACCGCAGGGAGGCCCAGGCGTGAGTTCCTGGAAAGGTCAGACCTTGTCTCTGACAAACACCTTCGCCACAACACAACACGTCAGGGAGCAGCGGGTCCTCCCCACCGCCGCACCCCGCCTCCAGGACGGAGAGCAAGCTGCTGCTTCCCAGGTGGAGGAACTGACCTTTCCCTTTCCCTTGTGTCACAGCCTGGTCTGGGGTGGATTTGGCCCCATTTAGGGCAGGCATAAGGAAAAGAGAGTTTGTTGGGAGATCTTGAATCAATTTGGAATGTAGAATAGCCCAAGAGGATCTCAGTAGACTTGGATTTAATTTGGGGCCAATTGATTACCTTTTAAAGTATACATTTTAAAAAATTTATTTATTTTAATTTATTTATTTTTGGCTGCGTTGGGTCTTCATTGCTGCATGCGGGCGTTGTGGCGCGCAGGCTTCTCATTGCAGTGGCTTCTCTTGTTGGGGAGCCTGGGCTCTAGGCGTGCGGGCTTCAGTAGTTGTGGCACGCGGGCCCAGTAGTTGTGGCTCGCGGGCTCTAGAGTACAGGCTCAGTAGTTTTGGCACACGGGCTTAGTTGCTCCGCGGCATGTGGGATCTTCCCGGACCAGAGCTCGAACCCATGTCCCCAGCATTGGCAGGCAGATTCTTAAACACTGAGCCACCAGGGAAGTCCCCAAATACACATTTTTAATAAAGGCAGTTAGTTTCTGACATGTAATCTGACATTCTAAAAGTTAATAATAACAGTTAAAAGATCCCCAGAGAATTTTGCCTCCTGGACACTTCATTAGGTGAAATTTCATGAGGATTTTTGTGGCATTGGTGCACCATGCAACATGCCATGTAAAGACTTAATAAGCCAGTCAGCATTTTTACAATCTTTGATGACCGCTAAATGGCACACCAAAAATAATTTTGCCAGCAACCATGTTCTAATAAATGTGACTTTAGTAAAATAATAAGAATCAGCAAAATCAAGAACTAGAACTCTGAAAAGAAGCACTGATTCTCTGGCCCTTTGTTTCGAGGCTTCTGCTTCCCTACAGCCAGCCTGGCCTTGTGTATCTGACATACCCGCTGTGGGCTGAGCATCCCCGTGCTTGCAGCCGTGGAGTGGACCAGCACTCCCTGCCTGCCTCTCACGCAACACGCAGCCTCACCTGTTTTACCACCGAAGTAGCTCTTGGCTGGGTCAGTTCCGCTCTTTACACACGGGCCTTGAAAACTGCTTAATCCCTCCAGTGTGTTAGTTGTACTGACCCCCTCCTGATCGTCACCCTCTGGGTTCTCCTTAGGATGTAACCCAGGCCCCTTTGCAGGACACAGCAGCCCTCCAGGAGCAGCTGGGCCTCGCCCTGGTGGTGTTTGCATACTGACCCCGCTGAACCTCTGAGCTCTCCCCTCCTCACCACTGCTCTTCTGTCTCCTCCTTCTCAGAGGCTATTGTCTCTGGGAATCCTTCCCAAACCCTCTCCCCAACAGCACTGGGTTTGGTGCCTCCCCACGTGCCCTCTGGTATGCTGTGGATACCAGGCTGTATTTTTTATTGTGGTAAAAAATATATATAACATAAAACTTGCCAATTAAACGTGTCCAATTCAGGGCATTAAGTACTTTCACACTGTTGTACAGCCATTGTCACCATCCATCTCCAGAGCTTTTTCATCTTTCCCAATGGAAACAGTGCCCCTTAAACACTAACTCCCTCTTTCCCCTTCCCCCAGCCCCTGCCTGGAAACCACCATTCTGCTTTCTGTCTCTATGAATTTGTCTATTCTAGGTTCCTCATATAAATGGAGTCATGCAATGGTTGTACTTTTGTGTCTGACTTGTGTCAGTTAGCATAATATTTTCAAGGTTCATTCATTTTGTATGTAGCGTGTGTATTAAGCCTTCCTTTTTAAGGCTCAATAATATTCCATTGCATGTGTATATCACATTATGTTTATCCATTCATCTGATGGACATTTGGGCTGTTTCCACCTTTTGGCTATTGTGAATAATCTGGCTACGGACACCAGTGTACAAATATCTGTTCAAGTCCCGGCTTTGAATTCTTTTGGGTAAATACCCAGGAGTGTACATGCTGGATAATATGGTGGTTCTATGTTTAATTTTTTTGGAAGAACTTCCATACTGTTTTCCACAGTGGCCGCACTATTTTACATTCTTACCAGCAATGCACAAGGGTTCTAATTTCTCTACATCTTACCCAACACTTGTTTTCTGTTTTTTGAAGGGTATGAAATGGTATCTCACTGTGGTTTTGATTTGACCAATATTTTGGCAACGTTGCGGTTGCTTCTTTGATGATGTGTGTACCGCAGCAGACAGAAGGCTTTGGAAGGTGTGTCCAGGTGTCTTTTCAGGTCTTAGCATCCCAGCTTTTTCCTGTGAGGAAGGCATCGTCCATGGGAACTGATGGGCCTGGGTGTGGTCCTTCAGTGGCTACACTGGGAGCAGGGGCCAATTCCTTGCACCTCTTTCCCAGTGTGGTCGTTTGCCTTTGGGTGATCTTTACTACACCCTTGCACTTAAGGGAGACCTGCCTGCCACCCCATAGCCGACAAGACAACATGTGACAGGGAGCTGCTGTCACACATAGACAGAGACAGGCGGCGCAGCCAAACACATTTGCAAGTGACAGTAGCCCACGGTTTTAGGGAACTCCAAACTTTGCTCATTTCCTCATACAAAATCTACTCGAAATTTGTTTGAATCTTCCGAAAAGAAATGCCCATTTGAGAACTTGCCCATTTGAGCAGCTTTTTAATTTACGAGCCCTTTAGATGTGTGTCACCTCAGTCAAAGTTGGCGGAGGGAGGTGAGCAGGGCGTGCGGCCAACCGTTTGAGTGACCTCACAGCTGCACCTGGCCAGTTGGTAGCATGGGTCAGAGGGTGGCCAGGGCCAGGCAGCCGGCTCCGCCCTCATTCCTGAACTTGCCCATATGGTCTTGAGAAGGTAGTGGGGTCTTTTTCTAAAGACTAGCACATCCCACAGCGTGTAATTGCTCACCCGCTGGGGTGTCCGTGTGGCTGCCGCACTCAGGGCACAGAGTGAGCTGTGAGCCTGGCCCTCCGGCTACCGCCCACCCTCTGCAGTGCATGGCCCCTTCCCCAGAATCCTCTGAGGTCTCTCAAAGTCAAGGTCACTGACGTGAGGAGTCAGATCCAGGACTAGAACCCAGGTCCCAGGCTCCCAGCCCAGTCGCTCCAACATCTATGGGCCTTGCCTGCCCGCAGCCACCTGGGCCGCCCCCTGGGGACGGGCGTGAGGCTGCCAGCACCACAGCCCCGTCTCTGAGTGAGTGTTGGACAGAGGGCAGTGTTAGTGGGAGGGTTCCTGTGTATGGTGAGGAGTGGCTCTTTCTCAGCAGGAACATTTCACAGCTTTGTGCTTCCAGACTAAAGTGATGATCCTGAGAATCAGGCCCTTGCAGCCTCACTGAGGCACACCAGCCTTCCTACAAAGGGGCAGGCACAGCCATCAGCCATGCTGACTGACCAGCGGGTCCAAATTTTCATGCCTGCTCCCCTTTCTGGAGCCATAGCCTACTAGCCCTTTAATGACCCATAGGGACTCTCCCTATCCAGCCACCTTATGGTCTCTGCCTAAAGGGAAACTGAGGCTCAGAGAGGTTCAGAAACTTGCTCAAGATCACACAGCTACCTAGGGCTAAAACCAATTTTTCTTTCTTTAAAATAAAAAAATGCCTTTATTGTGATATGATTGACATGTAAAAAGCTGTACATAGTAACGTATAAAACTTAATGAATTTGAGGATGAGTATACCCATGAAACTGTCACCACCATCAAAGCCATCACATCCCAAAGTTTCCTCCTGCCCCTTTATTATTATTGTGTGTGTGTGTGTGTGTGTGTGTGTGTGTGTGTGTGTGTGTGTTAAGAACACTTAAGTTCTACCCTCTTAGTAAATTTTGAGTATACAGTGCAGTATTGTTATCTATAGGCGCTATGCTCTCTAGTAGATCTCCAGAACTTATCTGACATAACTGAAAATTTATACCCTTGACCATCACCTCCCCATTTCCCCCTCCCCCAAGCCCCTGGCAATCACCATTCTGCTCTCTGCTTCTTTGTGTTTGACTGTTTTAGATTCCACATATAAGTGAGATCATACAGTATTTGTCTTTCTGTGTCTGGCTTATTTCACCAAAGCCAATTTCTTGACTCTTTATACCATGTGTTTGTTTCGTCTCTTTGTCTCGGATTTCAGCAAAACTCCCAGCAGCCAGCCCCTTTCCAGGATACCTCTACCTGGGAGGAAGTTCCCAGCCACTTACAGAGGTCAGAGGGCTCATGTGTTTGAATGTAACTAGGGATGGGTAGAGGAATCTCCCCAGGCATGGCTCCTCCATCCCTGCAAAATGTGTGTTGTGTCTTTTCAAAGCTGCCATTTCAGATTTGATTTCATTAAGGACTTTGAGTCAGGCACACATGGGTTCAAATACCAGCTCTGCCCCAGAGCAGCCACTTATGTGGGCCAATAACCCCTGTGAGCAGGACAAAATGTATGTCACAGCCTTGGCAGTGTCTGCCTGTGCAGTTAATAGAAGCTTAAAAATTCTGGCACTGGAACTTGGATCTCTACAGTAAAGCGTGTAAGTCAGAGAAAGGCCCAATACACAAGCAAGGAGACGCATCAGGGAAGGTGCGGTGGGCAGAGAAACTCAGCCCTAGTGTGATGGGCCTGCCTTTCGCAGGCCTAGGGCAATGGCTGTGGAACAAAGAAATAAGAAGTGGGAGAGACATTGTTAAATTTTGGCTATATATTTTTATGAAAAAATAATATATATATTTTTTTGTGGTACGCGGGCCTCTCACTGCTGTGGCCTCTCCCGTTGCAGAGCACAGGCTCCGGACGCGCAGGCTCAGCGGCCATGGCTCACGGGCCCAGCCGCTCCGCGGCATGTGGGATCTTCCCTGACCGGGGCACGAACCCGTGTCCCCCGCATCGGCAGGCGGACTCTCAACCACTGCGCCACCAGGGAAGCCCGAAAAAAATATTTTTAACTTAAAAGCTTTTACTGTTGCTTTATTTCAAAAGTATCTTGTGTTCATTATAGAAAAATTAGAAAGTACTCTGAGGCAAGCACACACGCACAAAGATCACCACAATCCTATCACCTTGAGAGAACCATGGTCTTCCAGAGTTTTTCTCTGCATATTCCATTAGGCCCCATACATTTTATAAATTAGGGATCATATTCTTCTCCAAACTACTGGTTATTTTTTGACTCTACAAGATGTTACAGCTGTCTTTGCATGTCGGTAAGGCTACCTCCCCACTCTAATTCTAAGAGGCGCCTCCTATTTACCCATGTGGTTAGACCACTCTCTATCCAAACCCTGAATTGAAAGGTGGGACAATGGGTGTGGAGTGGGAGGAGGAAGGTACAGAGGGACACTCACAAAAGTCTGGGGCTGGCCGTTGGCCTGGGTGCCCACAGCTCCCCTGCACACAGCTGGTGTCAGGTCTGGACGACCTTGACCAGACAGGCGTCTAGGCCCCCTTTGCCAAGGGGCCCCCTGATCGATGGGGGAGCCCCCTAGGCCATGTCCTACACAGGCACTAGTATAGAGGACAGGAGATGCTGGGGCCAGGCTGGACAAGCATGTGTGTCTGCGGGAGGTGAGGGGACGATGAGGGGGGCAGACCCCTCCCCTGCCCCACCGTCCAGAGTAGCCCTGAGCTCAACAGCACTGGGCAGAGTCCAGTGTGATGGACAGATCTCGTCCACGGCCCTCATTTTTCCTCTCTGTGGGACTCTGAGGCCCACCCAGCTCCGAGCTCTGCCATCTCTGGGAGGACCACAAATGGGAGTAAAACAGAACTCCAAGGAGCGGGGTCAGTGACGTTAGCAGTTTGCATTGGCTTCTACAAGGCTGGAAAAGAAGGCATCTCATGGAAAGGAGCCCTCAGGAGCCCTCAAGGCCTCGGAGAGCTGAGAGTGCTCTTTGTTTAGTGTGGGCCAAATTGGAAACAGTGGCATGGGAGTGGCAGTCCGGCCTGGCCAGGTCCCCAAAGCCATAGGCACTGGTGCCCACAGGCCACACTGCGGCCTCTGGGGCCCTCACAGAAGGCGCAGCCTAGCTCCTGTGGGTGCAGCCTCGCCCCCCATCTGTAACAGGAGGGTTTAAACCAGAGGGTCTCAAAGTCCCTTCAGCTTCCCAGGTTCTTGATCCTTGAGAGCTGCCAGGTTGGGTAAGCACGTTCAATGCCTTTGACAACAGGGCTCTCTAGCGTGACCCAATGCTGGGTTCATCCAGGAGTGAGGGCTCTGGGAGTCATGACCCCTGGCGAGCATCCCAGGCTGGGGGTGACACCACCTTCTGTGGGACAGAATGACCTCTGTCCTGCTAAAGTGAACCACACCTTGGGGACCCGAGCCTGAGGCTGCGCACAGGGCCACTGAAGGCCGACAAGCCTGGGTGTTGATCTTGGCTCCCTCTTTCCCAGGGAGGAAGGTACTGATCCCTCCATGCCCGGCCCCCCACCTGTACCCGGAGAGGAGAAGGAATGGATCCCCAGGAGACGAGGATGGCTCTCACCCCCGACAAGGGCTACGCCGCCTCAGGGCAGGGAGCCCACCCTCTCCCCTTCTCTCACGTTTGTGTCTAGAGCCGATCCCAGAAGGCCTGGGAGAAAGTCCGGGTCTGGAGGCCAGCTGATGCGGCCAGGACTCCAGGGTGGGGGTGACCGGCGCCCGCTGTCTCATTGCAGGGAACAGCAGCCGCCTCCAGACTGAGCTCTGTCGGAAACACTGGCAGGGCCTGCCCCCCAGCAAGTGCCACAGCAGCACCCAGGACTCCCGGAAGGAGACCAGGAGCATGTGGGGTCTGATGGTGGTGGCCCAGCTGCTGGCAGGCGTCGGCACAGTGCCCATCCAGCCGTTCGGGATCTCCTACGTGGACGACTTCTCGGAGCCCAACAACTCGCCCCTGTACATCTGTGAGTCGGGCTTGAAGAGGGCTGAGGGGAGGGGGCGGGTCCTGACGGGGCCCAGCCAATGCGTGCAGAGGCCTGGGGATCTGACACACCTGGTTTGAGTCCCAGCCCAGGCCCCAGGTCCTTACCAGCAGGATGGGGCCCACAGTCTCTGTGCACTGGGGACGTGGGAGTACCTGAGGTGATGTACGTGAGCCCTTGGTCCCAGGGCAGGCACCGGGCAGCTCCTCGACCAGCAGTAGCTACTGCGTCTGTCGAGTCTGGGCACAGGCTGGGCACACACGTTCTCTGAGCCATCCACTTAGGGAGAAGTTTGGCCTCAAAGAAGCATATGCAAAGCAGATAGCACGTGACCATCTGACTGAGCAAATCCTTCCCTTAGAACAAACCACACTGAGCATCCTAAGGGCCCACGGCCCAGACCAGACAGACAACACCCAAGGCTCTGTGGCCCACAAGCTCCCCCAGGGCTGCCACTGCCACATCGTACCTGCAAGGAGATTTGCCCACCAACACGCACCTGGGCCAGCATCTGTAAATGCCGAGGAGGCCGCTTCTCTCCCGGCAAGCGGATCTCTCCGGCATCTGGCCGGAGGAGAAACAGCTTTGGTTCCGCACATCTCAGGATCTTGAGTGGCTCCAGCCGTGCCTATAGTAAAGGCCACAGGTGTGGACCTGTCAGGGCCAGGGGACAGATGGGGGGATGTCACAGGAACCCCTCAGCAAGGGAAAGAGCCCGGGGCTGCCACCCTCTCAATCCCTCTCAGCCTCCTTTCCTCCTCCCCTTTCCAGCCATCTTATTTGCCATCTCTGTATTCGGGCCGGCTTTCGGGTACCTGCTGGGCTCGGTCATGCTGCAGATCTTTGTGGACTACGGCAGAGTGGACACAGGTGAGTGTGTGCCAGGACCACAGCCCCCAGCCAGTCAGGACAAGGATGAAGCTTGAACTTTAAATGCTCACGGCCCCCTCGCCACCCACTCCCTCCCTCCCTCCTGTAGTCAGCGGACAGGACAGCGTGGGCCTCCTCTCTCCAGGGCCCGGGGTGGGGGTGGGCAAGGGGGATGCGCTGCTGAAGAAAACACACTTTCTGCCCTAAGAAAGCACACTTTCTGCAGCGGGAAACCTTGAGACCTAGGGCAGGGCCTCAGGGGTTGCCACCACAGCTGCCTGTCTTGGTGGTGGTATTAAAAAGAGCTCTATGATTCTTTGATTCTAAGATGGTTTTGATTGCTTAAAAAAATATTGATAAGAGCTCTTTTGGGGAAAAGGAGAAGCACTACATAGACTACACACATGGATTATGACTCCCATCCAGAGGGTTGTAACATTGTGTTTAACCATGTGGGCACAGGTAGTAGAGAACCTGTGTCTAATCCTGGTTCTGCCTCCTCTACTGGCTGAGTGATCTTGGGCAAGTATCTTCATCCTTTCTGTGCCTCAGTTTCCTCATCTGTAAAAAGGGGCTAATGGTAGTGAAATAGAGATGTTGCAGTGTTTAGAACATGCCTGATATATGTGGAGGTTGACAGGAGTGAGCTCTTTAAAAAGTGATCTGGATGAAGCCACTGTGTATCTTAGGATGAGAAAGTACAGTCCATAGACAGGAGCACACATACTGAATTAGCCCTTCAGGGAGCCGACCCCAGGATGGACCCTGCAAAGGCATATGGCTATTGTGAGGTTGCCTTACACACCCCAGCTTCCCACAAGGCAGGGAAGGCAGGCAGTGTAACAGAGGGACAGACAAAGTGCTTTGACAGTTCCAAGGCAGAAAAAGTGCTCCTGCATGAGGTGATGAGGGAGGGCCTCCCAGGGAGGTGAGGTCTGCATCCCGTGTGGGTGGAATTACACGGGTGGTGATGGGAGAGGCCTTCCCAGTGGAGGAAACCATCCGGACAGAGCCAAGGGGGGCAATGCGTGGGGCGTGTGTGGGTGATATGTAAGTTCCCACAGGCCAGATGTGGCTGGAAGGCAGGTCCAAGCCAGACCTTCAGGAATAACACCCCCCCACCCACCAGTGCCCAGCACCCAGATCAGAACCTGCCTGTCTCACAAAGAATGTGGGCAGGCCTTAACCCAGTCATGCTGCCAGAGCCCATAGACTCCTGTCCCTGGGGCTGTCTGACCACAGTGTCATCTGCTCAGGGTCATCCACCTGTACTTCAAATGAAAGGGCAAAGCTAGCGGAGCTCTCTGCTCAGGGTCAAGCCATCTTTGCCCTTCACTGGCACTTCCTGAGTTGGGTCCTGGCTCTTCGCTGCCCAAAGAGACTAGCAACTGAGCTCCCAGGCCACCAGGGACAGCGCCCAGGACAGTGTTGGGCTGAGGGCTGTTCTGCTATCTTCTCCCTCCCTCCATGCCCATGTAGTTTCTTTACAAAGAGAAACACAGTGGCAGACCCTTAGACATGGATGGGAGACTACAAAGAAGAAAACATCTCCTTCAGAGGCCTGGTAGCCTACTCTGTTGGTGGTTGTTTTTTTAAGCATCTAAGGATTATGAGGCCTCCTTTCTTAGGGATCAATAAAGTTGGGAGGCAGTAGCATCCAGTGATTAAGAGTGCAGGTTTGGAAACCGCGAATACATGCATGGGTTTGAAAACTGACCAATGAAATGGCACCTGCAGGCCGAAGTTAACCTCACTGATCCTCCCTAGTGGCCTCCACTCTCTGAGAAGACCAGAGAGGCCTGGGGAGAGAACGCTGTCTCGACAAAGATGCTAGCTTACAGCTTACCTCTTCTCCATCGTGGGAAGAAAGATCCCCAGATCAGTAAGGTGAGATCATGCATTCATCCAACAAACACTTGTGTCCTTTGTTTTCTCTTCAGCTGCAGTTAACTTGAGCCCTGGAGACCCCCGATGGATAGGAGCCTGGTGGCTGGGCCTGCTCATTTCCTCAGCCTGCCTGGTTGTTACCTCTTTCCCCTTTTTTTTCTTTCCTCGAGCAATGCCCAGAGGAATGGAGGTAAGCTTCTGAGAACCCACAATTCTACCTATTATAAGAGTTTCATAAAAGTAGGTAGAGGTAGAAAATAAACAGAGCTGAGAAGTTGCAGCAAGTTAAGTAAATTCTGGGTGAAATCTAAACAACTTTCATGATACAGGACTTCCGAGAGACTTTGAGAGGTGAGAGTGCTTGTGAATTTCCAAAAGATGGTATCTCATCAGTGTTCCCTTACTGTGTTAGCATCTCAGAGATTAGGAGGGCTCCAGGGAATGTAGTTTGGGGAAACACTGAGTTCATCTAAAGTGGGATAAAGAATTAAGAGCCAATAAAAGCTGAATATGTGACCTGGAGCAGTTGACTTTTGCATGTAATAGGGCCAGTCATGTCTAATCCTAAAGGACTGAGTAAGAAGGGGATTCCTAGTGCTGCAGAGCGTGAGGGTGGGCTGTGAGTGGAGCATACTCTGAGCCGACTGCCCTGCCCTGCATCTTCCAGTCATATCTGTTGGGGAAAGAAATCAGGGAAGCATGAGAATGGAAAACAGGGGGGAGAAGTCTGGGTGGGGGGCCTTGACCTTAGACTGAAGGATCTAGAAATTGTTCTGATCCCATGAAATTCTGAGTGACTGGTGCCCACTCAGGTGACAACATGGCAGCTGGGTCAAGGTTGAGGTTGGAGAGTTGGGAAGGAATGAAGGCTGGAGATCTGATGAGGCCAGTGTAGAGATGGGGGATGCAGCTGAGGACCGAGGCCATGGCTGCCGGACAGATGAGGCAAGGGCAGGGGTAGATGTCCTCGGAGGGGGTGCCGAGGGGGAGCAGTGAGCTGAGAGGGGCAAAAATTTGTGCCGAGGTTCAGAGCCAGAGGCAGAGCTGGACGTCTGGCAATGAGGTGTGTGAAATCTAGGCCCAGCTTGGAGGAGGGGCGAGGGTAGAGGGGCCTCCGCTTGTCTTGAGGAAGAATTTCAGAGATTGGCAGCACATCGGGGTGGTTTTGGGGGGAGGCAAACCTGAATCCAGCTCTGCTACTTGTCAACGAGCTGAGGGATCCTAGGCAAGTTTCCTTGCTCCTAAGTCTCCTCTGCTTTAAAATACTGGAGATAGAGTCCCTATCTTGGGAGGAGGTTGTGAGGAATGGGACATTGTATGCAGAGCACTGGGTGTGGTGCCCACGGTGGAGAAAGCACTAAATGAATGGGAGCTCCTAGGCCTGCTGATGAGTCCCCTGGGGGATCCTAATGGTATCAGAGCTCAGGGGCCTTGCGTCTGTGTGGTGGTTCAGAGCTGAGGGCCTCAGGCTGCAGCTAACAAGTTCGGAAGCGGAAGGCGAGTTCACTGAGGAGGTCTGCACAGAAAGTGCAGGCTAAGAGCCAGGTCAGAGCCTTGAACAGGACCCAACTTTGGGCCCAGAAGAAAGAAGGGACTCCATAGAGGAGATTGAAAGAGAGAGCTGGAAAACAAAGGTCATTCTAGACCAGAGCGTCCCAGAAGCCCGCAGCCCCTGGAATCTGAGGACAGGGAAGAAGTGTAGCCATGACAGACAGACGAGGGGTGAGATCCACTCAGATGCCTTTTGGCATCAGCCAACAGTTAGATACAAAATAATATGCCCAGGTATGAAATAATATCTTGGGAGGCCCTGGCATGGACACATTCTGGTCGGTGGCCAAGCGCCGGGCTCACCGACACGCAGGTGGTGATGGCTTTGGACGTCCTCCCACACACACCCGGGGTGGCTGACCACTGCCCAGGCTTGAGCCACTAAGACCAGAAGGATCAAGGGCCCAGGGAAAGTGGCTGCAGGAAACCTGGGTCATTAACCCTCACCCCCTTCACTGCCTTCAGAGGACTCCCACCATAGCGGATGAGGCAAGGAAGATGGAAGAGGCCAAGTCAAGAAGCTCCCTGGTGGATTTCATTAAACGTAACTGAGTGACCCGGCAGCCCTGGGAGGGCTGGCTTGGGGTGGGGGCGGTCCGGGATAGCCCAGCCCATGCGGTGTTAGGTGTGTTGAGGGGCACTAAGAGCAGGTGGTCTAAAATTGGCCAACCCCTCACGAGGGGCTCTGCCAGGGGCCCTGGTGACTGCTGCTGTGCAGATAGCAGGAGACCCAAACTCAGACAGAGGTAGCCCCACCCACACCGCCTGGCCCACGTTCTCCTCTCCCCTGCCTTCCCATGGATGCAGCCATCATGTACAATCACCCTCCACCTGACTTCTTCCAGGCCTGTCCTCCTTTCATTCAGCCCATGAGCATGTTGAGTGGAGTCCGAGTGGCTGTGTGCCCTCAACAGGCCACTGAACAGCTCAGGACCTGGATTCCACCCTGAGGAAGAGAGAGGAGCTGCCTTGGTGGGAGGAAGGGCAGTGGCCGGTGTCACGGACCCCTGTGACCACTGCCCGGAGGCCCGGCCCTGACGGCAGTCTGTTGGCAGGGTTCCCCCGCATCTTCCTGAGGCTCCTGATGAACCCGCTCTTCATGCTGGTGGTCCTGGCCCAGTGCACCTTCTCCTCCGTCATTGCCGGCCTCTCCACCTTCCTCAACAAGTTCCTGGAGAAGCAGTACGGTGCCTCCGCGGCCTATGCCAACTTCCTCATCGGTGAGTCCCCCGGGTGCCGCCGCAGCTGGGCCCTCCCGCCACCCACCCAGGGCTGGGAGCCCCCAGACCGGACGCAGGCCGGAGCCAGAGGGTTCTTGCCCGAGAGAAAGAATTTTAAGGACATTCTTCCAGGTTGGCAATCTAGACTGTTCTTGGCAGATTTCTTAGGCCCCTATCATTCCAGACAGGAGTGGGCAGAGGCTGGGGGATGACTTCCTCCCTGTCAGAGGGGCTGAAAGCCTGACTGCCTCCCAAAGGCCCTGACATCATCAGGGACGACAAAGGAAAGAGAGAGGATTGAAGTGGGGCTGGGCAAGATGCCTCTGGGTTTTTTCCTTCTTCTCCAATGACTTGAAGACATTCACCTGGATAAGGAGTAGGGGGCCCAGTGATTCTCCGTCCCCGCTGCACTTTAGGCTCCCCTAGAGAGCTTTAAGACATACGGATGCCCAGGCCCCACCCTCGATCAATGAAAGCAGAATGTCCAGCATCCAGCATGGGTGTTTTTTGCAGCTGAGGGTGAGAAGCACTGATGTGGTCCCACCAAGTACCCAAGGGAATTGTGGGGCCCAATTCACAGGTGAGTTTGACCATGTGGAAGTGGCAAGGTGGTCAGGGCGTGACCCCTGACCTCCTGTGTGGCTCTTGGCTGTGACTTCACGCCTCTAGCCTTTGGCCTCTGACTAGCACATCAGGCAGGGGGCACCACCAGTGCCTTGCTAATAACCCCATGTGATCATAGTTCAAGGATGGGCCAGGTAATGAAAGGCACTTAATAAGTGCACATTCAACCCACATCCCTCTGGCTGCAAGGGCCCCACTTCTTTCTTTATTCTTGGCACAGGCAGGGCAGTCTGCCATGTCAAGATAACTCTGCAGTAAATGCTCAGTTAATGTCATTTATTACTATTGCAATTAATCATATTGAACGTCGCTTCAAGAAGCCATGCCCCCTTCTCTGTGGTCCAGCTCAGTGTGCGGCCCACACACACTGCAAGGCCTGTGCACCCAGACCAGTTTCTTTCCGTCTGTAGGTGCTGTGAACCTCCCTGCTGCGGCCTTGGGGATGCTGTTTGGAGGAATCCTCATGAAGCGTTTTGTTTTCTCTCTGCAAACCATTCCCCGCGTGGCTGCCACCATCATCACCATCTCCATGATCCTCTGTGCCCCTCTGTTCTTCATGGGCTGCTCCACCCCAGTCGTGGCAGAGGTCAACCCCCGCAGGTAGTGGGAATGAGGCTGGGGCCAGAGCCTGTCTGTGGCTGCCACACGTCTTCCTTTCTGCTTCTTCAACTGTCCTCTCTCCTTTTCCCTTGTTGATCTAATCTCTTATGTGGCAACTGAGAAAATCAGATCTTGAATAGTGTGCTCAATTATGAGAAGAAATCAGAGGGTCTTAGTGGGTCACCAGCAATCAGGGTTAGGGTTCTGTTTTTTAAGAAGCACCAAAAGCTAATTAGTTTGGTTTCAGGATGAATCTGTAGTGCTGTGAGCCCCAGGAACCAGGAAATAGCTACCTTTAGCATCCACTCTGTACCGGCTAAAATTACAGAGTCTTATTGAGCTGCCAAAGAAAGATGAGAGACGGAGACCTGCAAAGATCTGGGAAAGAACAAGGAAGGTGATGGCAGACTTGAAAAATTAGGGCAGGTGAGGAAGAGGGCAGGTAAAGTATACCTGTCGGTTTGCATAAAGCAACATGGTTTTAAGTTCTAAGTCTGGCTTCATGTTCAGGAAGGGCTTTGAGGCCCATGAGGGAGTGTGCTGAGCAAGGAGCAGTTACTGTTTTCCCGGGAGCCACCTTTCAACAGCTCTTCTTTAAGATTTTGCCCGGTGAGGTTGCAATACTTGGAGATGCCATACTTTTCAGCCTTGGTGTTTCCTCTTTCTCTTTGAAAGAAACTCTCCTGTCTCTGGTGGGTATGAGGGAAGGGAGTGTCACTCAGGATGGGACCCCCCCACCCCCTGGTTTGTACTGGTCTCCTGGCTGTGTGGATTGAGAGAAACCAAGAAGGCTTTCACTGGGAGTTTAGCACGGGGCTTTGTCATCAGACCAGGGCCTAGTTCTGGCGCTGTTCTTTACTGGTTGGAGGAAGTTACTTAACTTATCTAATCTTCAGGTTCCTCCTCCACAAAAGGAGCATCACTAATTGTAGACTTACTGCGAGATGGCGGTGGCGATGGCGCATGCAAAGCCCTCAGGCACGGTGCCTGGAGCCTGAGAGATGCCCATTTCCTAGGATTAGTATAATTATTTTAGCAAAGCTCTGCACTGTGGTTTATCAGCCCCAATCCCGACCCTCCCCTAAGAAGATCAGGAATATCAGATATGGTAAGATTGGTGAGATCAGCCAGTGAAATCCCTCGGTTGAAGCTCAGGGGAATGGAGTGACCTGGGTGATGGCTACATAGACCCAGAGACGGGAGCCATCTAGACCCTGGATGGCCTCGAGGGGCCTCAGCCCGAGCTCAGATGAAAGAGAAGGGAAGGGAAATTATTGCCTCTGACTTTCCCGTAGCATCTGCCATCTCTCTCATCAGAGTCCTGACTGGTTGGCTGTCTCGACCCCTTCTGAAGTGGGGGATTTGCCAACCAAGCATTTCCAACGACTGGTAGTTTGGGCTCCTACTAGCAGAAGAAGTAGAGGTGCCATGAGCACCGGCCAAATTCACTGTTGGCTCCAACAGACATAATTCAGATCCCGGGGTGGCGCTGGCCCAAGACAAACAGAGACGCACAGGCACACTAACCAGGCGGGGAGCTCGCACTGGTCTGGAGTGGAGAGGTTTTCCTTTGGTCTTGCTTTGTTTGATTCCCATTTCCTGTTTTGCTGGCAGCACATCAAGTTCTATACATCCACAGCCTCCCGCCTGCCGCAGGGACTGCTCCTGCCCAGATTCCGTCTTCCACCCGGTCTGTGGAGACGACGGGGTTGAGTACCTCTCCCCTTGCCACGCTGGCTGCAGTGAAATCAACGTCAGCTCCACAGTCTCCAAGCAACCGGTAAGGGCCGAAGGGGCCCCGGGCCACCGCCGAGTGTGTGCCCCTGCAGCCTGCTCCTCCACTCGGGATGGGCAGGCCTCCACCCCACTCATTCCCAGCATCCTGGCCTCTGGGCCACACCCACCCTCTCTCCACCTCCCCTTCCCTAGGGTCATGAGATGCTTACAGCCTAAAGTCAATTAAAGATTGGCCGATGTCCAACAAATTCACATTCCTGAAGCCTAACAATGCTCAGAGCAGAAGGAATCCAGAGCACCCCTTCAGCTGAGGCCTGCCAGTCTCACCCTGACGGATCCTAATGGGCCTGTCTGCGTCCTGGCAGTGTTGCAAAGCCACGCGGACTGACCCAGATAAATCGAGGGCAGAGGGCCTCTGTGATGTGGACCTGGAAGCTTAGAGCCAGAAGTGGTGATAGAGGGCATTTGGTTCAATCCCTCTCGACCCTCAGCTATGGCCACACAACTGGCTTGAAGTCTGCAGCTATTTAGGGGCAGATCTGAGACTAGAACTCGGGGTGCTGCCTCAGCCTGGGGCATGTCTGTGCAAGGTCAGGTATCTCCCGGCCACAGCCTCCCACTCAGGTAGCCCACTCTCACCAGGCTGACTTGGTGAGGTCCTGGCCAGCCCTCAGAGCACTACGGCTCCCAGCCTCCCAGGATCAGACAGCAGCAAACCAAGTCCGGTCGTCTGTGCGGTTATTCAGCAAATACTTAAGTGAACCTCAGACACAGCCACGGGTGCTAAGTATTCAGGGAGGAACCCATCAGCCCAGGTCCCTGCCCTCATGAGTTTGTATTCTACCAAATAAATGCACAAGGGAGTTTTAGAAAGTAACCCATGCCATGAAGAGACTTAATGGGACAGAGAATGCCTGGGGGCCTCCCTCAGGAGGTGACATTAGAACTGAACCACCAGAAGAAGAAAACACTGTGAAGACCTGAGAGTGAAACGAACAGAATGAAGGCAACTGCAAGGCCCCAGGGCATGAATGAGCTGGCACAGGAGAAAAGAGAGAAGGCCAGGGCTGCCGCGGTGTGAGGAGAAGTGTCACACCTGGCTCGGCCAGGGAGCAGGCAGGGGTCAGGTTAGGATTTGGATGTTCTTTTTCCTAAGAGCACTGGGAAGTCTGTGCAGTTCCCCTGAGGATGCCCTAAGGAGAGGACGCATCTTATTCCTTTAAGCCTGTGTGGAGGACACAGGCAAGGCTAGACCCATTTACCATCCTCCCCTGAGAGGACAGGACAAGGCTGCTTCCACAGCCAGCTCTGCGGACAGAGGAGCGTGGTTCTCAGGCAGCAGGAGGACAAAGAACTTGGACAAGATGCTCTCTCAGTTGCCTTCTAGTCAGAGGAGCCTGTGGTGGCTTCTGTGGTTTTCTTATCTTTATTTACTTATCTGGGACTCATCTATTCCCAGAAATAATCTTGACAGGTTTCCAGTAACAGCACAAGCACATCAAGACCAAAATCCATTAGCATAATATCAGGAAAAAATAGCAAATTATAAGGAAAAGTATCTATGTTTAAAAAAATCCAGACTGAGGGAGGTAGCAGCAACACTGTATATAACTTAATTATGAGCTTCCTAGCAGCCAAAGTAAAAAGGGTACATAGTTCCAATGCCTGGTAGAAGGAAGCATACCAGCTCATTAGTTCTAATCTTGCCCCTATAACTGCTTTGACACTTACAGTAATTGGACTATAGGCTGGTCTATCAGACAATATGAGAGAAAAGGTGAAGGCCACCTGACAGGCAGTGGCCACCAAGGAGAGCTGTACGACTGTGTTGAGCCGTATGGATTTGCAGACTTGAGACAGAGACCTTTGCAGACAGGAAGAATTCCTCTCAGGCAGAAAGTACAGTAGATTCCTCTGGGTTCCCACTGCTATCTCCTCCTATTTTTATCCTCCTTCAACGCCCCTGCAGTAAACACACAAACAGCAAAAACAGCAACCCACAAAACCACGGCTGCTCCAGAGGGGGGCCCTCCCAGGCCCCGGTCCCCACTGGGTGGGCCGTGCCTGGCAGTGGAATCCTACATATCCCGACGTGGGTGTAACTGCAGGAAGAGCCCAGCCCACGCTGGACAACTGGTTTTGGTGAAGATGGTTTCTGTTGCCCAAATAGTGGTCAGAGGCAGGATCCGCGGGGCACCTGAAACCCCCACCTGGTCTCCTGTCCAACCTCTGCATCCAGCATCACCAGCTCCCCAGGGAGGGCAGAGGGCAGCGAGAGCTGGAGCAGGCGTTTAAAGTATGTGGAGTCGAAATAATAACAGCAGGTTTCCCCCGTTCCCCTCCTTCTCCTTCCAAGACCTACTTGAACTGCAGCTGTGTGAGAGGAGGATCCGCTTCAGCAAAGACGGGCCCATGCCCCATCCCCTGCGCTCACTTCCTGCTCTCAGCCATCTTCCTCATCTCCTTCGTGGCTCTCATAGCCTGCATCTCCCACAACCCTCTCTACATGATGGTGCTGCGGTGAGTGTGCCTCTCCTTCCCCACGCTTCCCTCACTTCGCGCCCAGCTGCCCCCTTCTCAAGCTCTCCTGCCTTTCGTGCCCCTCAGGGTCCTTGGATGTTCTTGGGGTGATACAGGGAGATAATGCTGGTGCGCCCGTGGCGGGGGCTTCTGTGCCGGGCCTGTGGGGAGTCCCTCGCTGCAGCCTCACTCCGTGTCTCACGGGGTCCCTGTGCCTCCATCCCGCACAGGGAGGGCAGAGCCTGACGGCTGAGCCACGTGCCCAAGCCAGGTTGCCTGACTGCACGCCTGTAGATTCACTTATCTTCAAGTCCTAAAAGAATTGAGAGGACAGAGGAGAATTCAGTTGGATACATAAAATTGGGGAAGGAAAATGAGGAAAGTTCCAGAGACAGAATGAGGGCCACGGAAAGGATGGAAATGAGAAAAGCGTAGTGTGCTAGGAGCCAGGTCAGAAGGGAGGGGACAGCCAGGTGGGAGGGGAGGACAGAGGTATCCTGTTACAGCAGCACTGAGGTGCCCCTGAGGTGTGGACAGGGAATGACCTCCCTTCACCTCACCCTCGGCGAAGGAGAAAATAGGGTTTCAACCAAGTGGGCATAATTCACTCCCTGCCTGCCTCCCTCGTGTCCTCATCCGTCTGGCAGGCAGAGAGGGAAAAACACAGGATCTGGAAGCCCGGGGCCAGGGTCAAAGGCCCACTTCTGCCACGTACTGGCTGAAAGTCCTCGGGGGTTGCCCACCTCACCGAGTCTCAGTTTCCTCGCGGATGAAAGGGGGTTAACGATATTGACCTCAAAGGATTGGTGTCAGGGTTATATGGTAAATTGCTTTGTAAATACAAGGTGCTCTGCATATTGGTTAATTATCACTATTAACCAAATTATTGTTATTGCTATTACTATTATCAGCTAGCTAGGTGGCAATGACCTGGTTTCCCCAGAAGACTAGGAGATAAGGAAGGGTCTGGGATTTTACCTTATTTACAAGTTAGCTTGCAAACTACCAAGCTCCTGTCTCTGTTACTGTTCCACAAGGATGCTGGCAGAGGCCGGGAGACTCCTGGGTCAAAGCCAAAGGACATTGCTGCTCACAGCACAGCAAGCAGTGTGAACCTCATGCTGCATCATTTATCCATGCCCCCCAAGTCCTACTGGGTGACGTGGAGGGGCTCAGGTGTATGTTTCACCTGCAGTGGGTGTAGGTCACAGCTAAGGAACACTGAGCTTGGAAGAGCCACTGCTTATATAGACCAAGCCTGCTGCTGGTCTAGAAGATTTTACCTCATGCCTCAAGGATGCTCGTTGCAGCCACAACCCTGGGAAATGGCCCACGAAGCGAACAGTCAGGACCTCGCGTCCTTAGCATACTCTGCAAGACTGTGTAGGGATGCTCGGAGCACCTTGCCTCCCAACACCACCCTCTCCTCCACTGCTCCCCGTCCGTGCATTCCAAGTACCCGTGCTTTCACCCAAGGCCCCTGAGTGGGCTTCCCTTTTTGCACCCCAAGTCAGATGGACCATGGTGGACCCAGTGATCCTGAGAAAGGTGTGTGGGTGGCCAGTATCCCAAAATGATCTGAAGATAAATCCCACTGGGAAAGATGAAAGAATGGATGCTGTGTAGTATGGAGAAGGTGAGGCTTACAGATGGCATTGTAGGTGACCCAAACCTTATTTGTATCAGTCGTGGCCTCCAGCCAGGCATGGAAATACAGGCTTGGGAGTGAAGGTTTGCCGAAAATGTATCAGGAAAGAGAGGTCAGAGAGCCAGCGTTAATTCGGGGCTGAAGGGGCAGAGAGTACAAGGAACTCAAAATCTCTCTCAGAAGCCAAATTGGGGTTCCCAAGTCCCATTTAGTTGAGAATCCAGAGGAGTCTGGACCAAGACACGGAAGCTTCTGGTATGGACTGGACCACTGAAGGCATCGCTGGGCAATAAAGGGAGTGTCCATGAGACTGAGATTTGAGGCGCTTCCCACTTGGGGGATCCCAGTGGGTGCCTCCCCGCTGCTTCACCCCAGTGGGTATTCTGAGAAGCTGAAAGAAGGTCCCTTTCCAGTTTGCTAGCAGAACTATGGAGGTAGAATGAAACGTGTGCAGAGATCTGGAGATTACTTCTGAGTTCCCTCCCTTGCTGGTCCCTCAGCCCCCGAATGCTTTCCCCCAGCCAGCTCCCACTCAGGAGCGTGTGCACTCAGGGCGCAGGGAAGCCTGGCGCCCCAGCTGGCCCGCCCCTGGCTCCCCACCTCGTGGGAGGGCGTGGCCTCCCTCTGCTGCAGCCCAGCCGGGGTGACAGGGCCTGGCAGTACCTCCTCCAGACAGCCTCCCTCCTCTCTCTCTGAACCTCCTTCCTCAGCCAAGCACTTTTCTCCTCTTGAGGGGAGAAGGGTGGGAGCAGGACTGGCTGCATAATTTGCAGGACCCAGTGCAAGATGGAAATGCAAGGCTCCTGGTTCCAAAATTATTAAGAATTTCAAGCCAGCCACAGCAGAGCACTAAAGCCAACACGGGACCTTTCTGAGGGTGGGGCCCTGTGAGGCCACACGGGTCGCAGGCCCACGAAGCCGGCCCAAAGTAGAGGATTCTTTTAGTTGCACACAGGAGCCGACAGCCCGGGGCCCTAATTACACTTAGTATCAGGGCTGTCTTCTATTGCTGTAAACACCACAGGAGCTGCTCAGACCCGCGGCCATAAACACAGCCTTCAGTGTCCTCTCCGCTCCCAGACGCTCTGCCCTTTGCTTCTGGAAGGGGGCTCTGGGCAGCCCAGAAAATCACAGAGACCAGTGGTTCTCCAAACTGAGTGTGCACAGCATCTCTTGGAGGGCTTCTTACAACACAGATCGCTGGGCCCCATCCCCAGAGTGCCTGACTCTTCTTCTGGGGCGAGGCCTGAGAATCTGCCTTTCTAATAAGTTCCCAGGGGATACTGATGCTGCTGGTCCAGGGCTCATGCTTTGAGAACCACTGACAGGAGCAACAGGAGCTCGGGGCCCAGGTGAACCCAGTCAGGCCACCTGAGGGCGGGTTCCGATGTGCCCCGAGGCTGGCTGCCCCGGTGGGGGGAGGGCACAGCCCTGAGTCTCCCCCTGCTGATTTCCTGTTTGCCTTTTCAGCGTGGTGAACCAGGAGGAAAAGTCATTTGCCATCGGAGTACAGTTCTTGCTGATGCGCCTGCTGGGTAAGTGTCAGAGATGCCCCCTTCCTCGTGGCCCCAGATGACGGGGAATCCGAGGGCTGTGGGGTGCAGGGTGGGGACGGAGAAAGCCCCGTCTCATCTCTGTCATAAAGAGAAGCTGTACACAATCAACACAGCAGTAAATGCCAAATCCCATATGGGCGGTTTCCCCATCACTTGAGGTTAGGGAAGAGTCCATCTATGGCGTTAACACCAAATGAAATTATGGAAGAAAAAGGAAAAGTGGACGCAGCTGAGAATGCCTAATAGAGCATTGAAGGCAGGTATTTTTTCATCTGTCTCCAAGAATTCGCTGTAGAAACAAAACCTCATGCTCCTGTCCCAACCAGAACGGCAGCAGAGCCCGGCCCTGGCTTCCTTTCCATTTGACAAAATCCACTCCTCCTACCTCTATTCAGCAAAGTGGGGCCCTCTGCCGGCCAACCCTGCCTCCTCTCAAGCAGCCCAGAACCCAGGAGGAAGGGAACTGTGCACAGTGATCAGGACTGGCTACAGGAGGACGAGCGGCCTGCAGGCATCAGGGAACACCGAGCTTGCCCTACAGGTCCTTTCCCAGACTGCCCATGCTGGACTGTCCCTTCTGGACACCTCCAGGCACTAGATAAACACAGGGCACTAATCTGGAGACCCTTGCAGTGAAGGTACACTAAGTAAAGGGACCGATTCCAGGACAGATTTACACTAAGTAAAGGGACCAGATAAAAGGATAGATTTATTGAGGACCCAGGGGCATGCACTGCAGCGGGGAATGCGGTGACTGCAGTGAAAGGACTTCATTTGTGAACAGGGTGCACTTTCTGACCTTAAACGCTGAAATCCCTGCAGAGCCCATGGTGCATTATTATCCGGGAGTCTGATCTACACTTCACCCCGTAGCAGCTTCCATGATCACGCTGGGGTGTGCGGGTGATGTCTCTCCTGGGCCTGCTGAGCAGGGGGCCCTCTCCGACCAAATCTGGGTGAGGTGTGGGTTGATGAGGAGTGAACCAGTTTTTTCAGTAGGATTTCTCGGTCTCTGGCCACTTGCTCCTCTCGCCCCAGAGACCCCCCTTCAGACTCTGCTCCTCTGGCCTATATTACAAGCACAAAGGACACAGGACACTGGGATCTATCCTGTCCTGGGGGCAGAGGTATGGTCATCACCACAGTGCCTTTCCATTTATAACTTATCATTTATAACTTGCTCTGAAACCTCCACTGGGAAGGAAACCTTACGTTCCGCCCAGCCCAACAGCAGCCAGGATGGGCTCTGGAGAGCCCTGCCCTGCTTCTTCCAGCCACCGTGAAAGCAGCCCCTCTCCTGAGGCTCAAAGCACCTGCTGCCTTTGTTTTTTCATTTGAGCTCAGATAACTCAGTGTGGCCACCACAGATAGAAAACCCAGGCTGGAGGGATCCATTCATCACCTGAGGAGGCAGTTCCACCCTGGGTAGAAAAAAGGACTTGGCAAGTTTCATATTACCCACTGGGACTTGGTTGAAAATTTTTCTGGACTTTATTTCTATTCAGGGAACATCATTCAGGAAGGTCAGTCCTTGTGTCCAGTTTCCATCCCCTTTTCACCTGGAGATTTGGGAGCCAGCAGGTCTGAATAGAGAGGCTGGTTCTTGAAGGTTCCCACCTCTGGGCGGAGCCACAAGCAGAAGATTGCCTTTTTCTTTCCTCCAGAAGCAGCTTCCCACAGGGCCCAAAACAGTCTGAGAGGCTGTTCAGAGTGGTTCTCAGAATGGGGTGACCTGGCCCACGTGTGGATCCGGCCAGGCTCTTCCCCAGTCCAGTGACTGCCTAGAACTGTAGCTAAGGATGCAGGGCTCATCCAAATATTCAGCAGCCGTAGGGCATGGCCCCTGCTGGACCAGTTCTCACCACTCAGCTGTGGGGAAGTTCAGGGGGCCTGGGAGGTTCTGAGCAGCCAGGGTGTTGGGGGTCTGCTGGGGGTGTTGTCTAAGCCAGCAGGGCAGTTTCGTGTAGTGGAAGAATGTAGGATCTGAACCTCCAAAAACCAGGGTGCAAAGTCCAGCCGTAACCCCACTTGCCTATGCAAAGGTGAGCCAGCCAAGCCCACCTTCCTCCCCGTTAAAATGAGAACACCCACCCACCTCTGGGCTGCTGTGAGGACCCGAGGAGTTGGTGTCCTCAAGAGGCTCCTGCCGGGCTTCCCTGGTGGCGCGGTGGTTGAGAATCCGCCTGCTGATGCAGGGGACACGGGTTCTGTGCCCCGGTCCGGGAAGATCCCACAGGCCACGGAGCAGCTGGGCCCGTGAGCCATGGCCGCTGAGCCTGCGCGTCCGGAGCCTGTGCTCCGCAACGGGAGAGGCCACAGCAGTGAGAGGCCCGC
>NC_041214.2:34087974-34102092 GCF_002837175.3 Physeter macrocephalus
TGCGCGTCCGGAGCCTGCGCTCCGCAACGGGAGAGGCCACAACAGTGAGAGGCCCGCGTACCGCAAAAAAAAAAAAAAAAAAAAAAAAAAAAAGAGGCTCCTGCCACCCAGCGGAGCCTAGCAATCCCAGGTGTGGGAACTATGGTATCCGTCTGAGCAGGCCCACGGTGACATCTGTGACTCACCCTGCCCTGGAAGGATGGCTCAGGCCCCTTTTCTCTTCTAAGCCTCTGGTGAAAGAGTAATTCAGGCTTCACGGAAAGCTCTTCTGCTTTCCAAAGTCACTGTGGTTCCCAGGCTGGGGCAGAGCCGTGCTCATGCCCGTGAGCCGTGCAGGGGCGCTGGGAGGCTCGCTCCCCACCCTGCCGGGTGCCTCTGCCGGCAGCTCCACGTGACCTGAGCTCTCTGAACTCTCTTCCCACTGATGCCAGCCTGGCTGCCGTCTCCAGCCCTCTACGGCCTCACCATCGACTACTCCTGCATCCGCTGGGGCGCGCAGTGCTCCGGAAGGCGAGGGGCCTGCATCTACTACGACAACGACGCTCTCCGAGACAGGTGAGGGCCCGCACGACGTGCCAGGTCCCAGGCCCAAGCAGAGGCCACCATCTGCTCCGGTGGCAACTGTGAGGCTCTCAGGCCTCCGAGGGAGAGGGCAGGAGGGGAGCTGCCTTGGGCAGGGAGCGGGGCCACCGGTGACCGGCGTTTCAGGGCTCACAGAGGGCCGTCCAAGACTCAGGGGCTGCTCTGATGTGGCCCCCCTTCTGCGGTCCCCACTGGCCCTCGGGGGGCGGGAACAGCAGCAGAAAGAGGTTTTTCAAAGGGAGAGGCCGTGGCTGTGGGATGATGATGCCAGGCCAGCCTCCCACTGATCGGAAAGAGGTGGCCCATCACGGCTCCTGGCAGAGGCCAAGGGCAGGTGGCACCCAGCTGCAGCACCACTGAGTTCGGCACCTCTTCCAGCCACCTCACCAGCCGCCTCATCACACAGACAGAGACAGCAGGGAGAGTGGGCTTCAGGGGGCAGGACAGGATCTGGAAACGGCGTGGGAGTGGCACAGAAGGCCTGGAGAGGGGCAGACCAAGAGGGCAGCAGGAAGGTGCCCCCTCCTGGCTGTGCTGCGCAGCAGGACCCTCCAGGCGGCTGGGTCTGCAGTGTTTCTCTGGCCCTCCGGGGGGCGCCAGGGCACGACTGGGAGTCCCACAGCTACTCCCCGCCTACTCCCTGGGAGGCTTGTGGTCTTGGGGATAAAAGGAATGAGGAGAGTGGCCCCACCTGGGTGGGCCCGGACCCTTCCCTGAGTGGTGAGGACACATGGCCCGGGCCACCGTGATGCTGGCCACGGAGCCTCCACACCCCTCTCGGGGCCTGTCTCCTGCCCCACAGGTACCTGGGCCTGCAGGTGGGCTACAAGGCTCTGGGCACGCTGCTGCTTCTCTACATCAGCTGGCGGGTGAAGAAGAACAAGGAGTACAACGTGCAGGAGAAGGCCGCCAGCCTCATCTGACAGGCGACCTCGGCCGCCGCCCTGCCCCCAAGAGCAGACCCTGCCCCCGAGAGCGGACCCTGCCCCACACCTGCCCACATTTACTAACGTTAACACGGCATCGCCTTTTCGTTTCTTAAATAAGAAAGAAAACCCCACCACCATTTGCCTTCCCTGTCCCCTCCTCCCAGAGCACCCCAGGGTCCCTTGGGGCCGCTGTGCACCGGGGACGGTGGGGGGGCACGGAGCTGGGGGGCTGGGTCTTCCCTGGTCCCTTGGGAGGGGCCCCCCGAGGCCCAGGCTCATCCTGCACAGTAGGGATGCTCACTGAGGCAGCTCTGCCCCCGCAGCCCCGTAGTGGGTGGTTTCCCAGGTGGAGAGACCTCTGGGTATCTGCCCAAAGGAAGAAGGGAGGGCTGAGCTCTTACTGGCCAGAACCAGGCTAGGGGAGGGGGAGGCTGGCTGCAGCCCCCTCTGCGTCCAGGTTCAGCACCAGCACAGAACCCAGGAGGGGCCGGCTCCCTTCCCCTCAGATCCTCGCTTCCTGCCCCGACAGGCCACGTTGGAAGCTGCCCCGTTGGGAAGTAGGGCCAGCTGGTCCCCTCTCAGTTACCCACGCTCGGGCGCCAGAGCTGGGACTGACACCCAAGGACGGGCCATCCAAATGCCGTTCACGTTGACTCTAGGCCCTTCCGTCCACGGGTCTGTGCATGTTTATCTCTGTCTTTCTGGGGGTATATCTCGAACTAAGAATGCCACGCTGTGGTGAAGACCTGCAGCCGGCTGTGGGTAGCCGTGATGCCCAGGCCCTAGTCCACGGTGTGAGGACAGGACTCGTCGTCTCAGAGTGGTGGGAAGAACCCCTCCCCAACAAGCCTCCCCAGGCGCAGATGAGGTGGCTTCACACGGGCTCCCTCGTCTGGACTTTAGTCTGTGTGTCGCGGAGTAAAGGGAGGCCATCGGGGATGTCCGCAAAACAGGTGATGAAGCCCAGGGAACGTCAAAAGCTGCCAGGCTGCTCGGCCATCTGCAGCCCACAAAGTAGAGGCCCGAGAGGTTGACTCTCCTGGTCCTGAACACGCTCAGCAGCATTTTCTCAGCCTCTTCTCACCGCCTCCAGAGGGGTGGGTGCCTTCTCCGGACTTGGGCCGAGAGGCGCTGCTGCTGTGGGTGCAGGTTCAGAGTCAGAAGCCAGCAAGGGAGGCCTTTCATCCACAAGTATTTTATTTATTGGAGACCGACCTTGTGCAAGGCGGCGCTGGTGCATGGTTCTCCCGGAGCTTCCCCGCCCTCCATCTACACTAAAGCCTTCTCCCAGAGTGGGCTCACTGGGCAGGGCTGGGGCTGCACAAGCAAGAACCCGGAGATGGTCAACAAGACCTTGACCGTCCACGCCCCATGGGACTGAGCCCGCTCCTGGCCTTTGCCAGACAAGGAGCTGACTCGCCATGTCCTCTGGAGCAGCTGACGTTGGTCGTGGCCACATGCAGATCTCTTGAGTGCCACTGTTCTTGGAAGACCCTTCCAGAAGCCACCTCCAGAAAGGCCTCACATGGTGGAATGTCAACGGCGACACTGCCATGGGACTGAAGTCTTTGTGAAAGCCACTGTCGCAGACAGCCTGATTCCAAAGCCACCAGCTCTATTTCCACAGATCTCACTCTGGAAGGGAGGCTCCATGCAACCTCAGGGGCCAGTTTTGGCCCTTAAATGGTCCTGCTTGGAAAATGATTCCCCGCAACTAACCCTGGTCCTTCTCGCTGCCATTTAACCAAATCCTGAAGGTACTACCTGAGCTGAGCTCATGAAGAATGAATGCCAACCTTCAGATTCTGGAAGATGGTTGCCCTCCCAAGCCTTTTTTCTATTACGATATTGCTATTAATATATTATAATTCTGCTGTTGATATAATTTGGTCATGAATTTGTACTGTCATGTATGTTGGCTAGAGAGCAGACAGAACCTATACCTTCTGGCCAGAGGAGTTGCCCCTGCCCCAACCCCTGGGGGCCCAAGGCCATGGGGATGGGAGGTGATGCCACTCTAACCCATCGTCCTGGTACAGAGCAGCAGCAGGTGCCTCGTTCCTTCAGTGAAGCTCTGCAGGTGACTGTCAAGACTCCACAGTGCTGGGCTCTCAGGAGCCCTGATCCCTGCCCCTGAGTTTATATGCAGAAGTGGGGTTGGACATGGACAGCTAAGTCCATGACACAAAAGAGAACTAATATCGTAATCATCACCGATCACTTGGTCACAGCCAGTACGACTGGCCCACAGCAAACCTGCCAGCTGGGACTATAATGGTGTCATTTCACTTCTGGTGCAAAGCTTAACACGCTTCCTTGAGTGTTGGACTCTCATAGAGTGTGTTGTTAAAATGCAGATTCCCAACCCTCTCCACCTAGCCCCAGACACCCTATATATGGGGATGAAGGGGGCCCAGGAGTGGCATTTTTAACTGGCCCCTCGTGTGAGGCTGATGCGGCTTATTGTCAGACCCTGCGTGGTGGGTCTTCAGGGCCTCAAGGATGCCCACTTATGCTTAGACCACTGAGACACAGACCCACACTGGGCCTGTGGTCAGCTCAAAAGTGACTGGAGGAGGAGAAGGCTCCAATCAGGGGCTAGTGGACATGGAAAACAGTGCAAGAGCCCACATTTATATTGGGTTCTACCAGTCCTAAGAGTGGAACTCTCCCTCTACAAGCTTGAGAGTGCAAAATGTGTCACTGTCATTTCTTCATATTGGTTGTGTCTGACTTCAGGGCCTCATGCTGCTGACTGGCTGGAAATTCAACCTCAACCAGCCTTGAGTTTGGCTCTCAGAGCCATCTGCACGTCCTCGGGTCCTGCCACTGTGGGTCTTTGGTCTCTTCCCAGTCTGAGGCCTCCTAGAAGCCCTGCTTCTTCCCTGAGCCTGGAAACCCTGAAGAGGCCAGATCCCAAGACTAGGGTCCTGTGGACCCCCAATGACGCGCCCCATCCCCACCTCCAGTCCTAGGAAGCCCACCCCTCTGCTCCACTCCCTCTCCCAGCCCCTCAGGGGCTGAACGAAAAATCCAGGAAAGGAAGCGTTTGCAGGAACCTTTTTATCCCATCCTTCCTTGAGCCTTCTTGGCACAGGAGAGGGAAAATGCAGTGCGAATTAAATGCCACATCTCCATAAATTATCCTTTGGCCCTCAGCCCTTTGGGGTGATCCTTACCATAGCCCCATGTTGGAGGCCAGACTGGTCTTAAGGCTCCA
The DNA here is from genome assembly GCF_002837175.3 of Physeter macrocephalus. Classification (NCBI taxonomy): domain Eukaryota; kingdom Metazoa; phylum Chordata; class Mammalia; order Artiodactyla; family Physeteridae; genus Physeter; species Physeter macrocephalus. The sequence continues at coordinate 34,092,706 of NC_041214.2, forward strand.
TTTGAAGATGAGGAATCTGAAATCAAGGAAGTGACCATGTAGTCAAGTTTATGCAAATAATAACTGGCCGGATCTGGACTCAAACCAGGCTGTCCAGACCTCTCTGTCTGCTCCAGCTCCCCTACTGAGTCAGTCTGTTCCCTCAGAAGTTCACCAGCCCATGGGATGGAGGTGGGGGCATCTGCTGAGGGCCAAGCAAGGTGGGTAACGGAGGTGGAGAGAACCAGGTAATATTTCACTCACCCACCTTCTATTCAAGTAATAAGAACGTTACAACTGTTCATTAACCAGGGCCGCGTCAGCCCTATAGCACCAGGAGTTAAAGGAGAGTCACAGAGAAAAGGGACAAAGAGGAAAAGGCTTTCAAGAGAAAAGGCCTTGGGCTCCCCTGGTGGCGCGGTGGTTGCACGTCCGCCTGCCGATGCAGGGGAGCCGGGTTCGCGCCCCGGTCTGGGAGGATCCCGTGTGCCGCGGAGCAGCTGGGCCCGTGAGCCATGGCCGCTGAGCCTGCGTGTCCGGAGCCTGTGCTCCGCAACGGGAGGGACCACAGCAGTGAGAGAAAAGGCCTTGAGAGAGCTGCACACAGACAGACCTTCAAGGAGACACGCCCACCTGGTGACGGGTTAGCAGAGTCTCACTTAGGAAACAAAGCCACGTTGTGATTTTCTCCAACTGCGTTCAAAGATGAAGAGATACAGTTAATCTGGGGGCTGAATCCAGTCACTATCAAATTAATATTAAAATATTATATTACAGATTCCCAGAGAGATTGACAGGGACTGTGTGTGTGTGTGTGTGTGTGTGTGTGTGTGCGCGCGTGTGTGTGAGACAGAGACAGAGACAGAGAGCAAGAAAATAAAACAAAAGCAAAAACTCTGTGAATCCAAGAGAGAAATACTATCTTTTACAATCACAAGAACTAAATACCTGGGAGAAATGTCCGTCTCCTGCCAACAGCACAGAATTCATTATAACCTTTAATCAGAGATTAAATATGTAAACGGGTCGTGGGCAAGCCCTTGGCAAATTATAAGTGAGAGAATTTTTTTCTCCCAAGATACACCCTGCCCACTCACCCACTCTTCTGCTCTCCACCCCACCCCTGCAGTGTCATTGCGGTGCCACACAGGGGTCACCACAGCTTGCTGAAGTCCCTGATCCCAGGCACCTGCTACAGCTTGATGACAATAACAGTAACTAAAATGTGCACAGATCTTTACAGTTCACAAAGCCATCCATTCATTTAACAAACTCCTTTAACTGGAAACTCAGTCAGGATAGGCTTGGCTGCGCTGGGTAACAAACCTCACCAATCTGTCACGTGACACAACAGGAGTTTACATCTTAGTCCACTGTGGGTCTGGGTGACTCTCAGGGCAGTGGCCTCCAAGCGGTGGCTGAGTACCTCTATTTCATAACAGGCTGCCATGATGGATGAGGCAGGGCCAGGCAGTCCTCGAAGGTCTTGCACTGGTAAGTAAACGTTTTGGCCCAGAAGCAACATGCTTCACCTCTGCTCCCAGCCCCTTGGCCAGAACTAGTCGGTGTCCCTGCCTAACTGCCACCGGGATGGGGAAAGATAATCCTTTTGTGAGCTCAGAAGAGACAGAAAGCAGATGTGGATAAGCGCTAGGCCCCTCCACCCCTGGGGCGAACCTGGATGGATGTGGGTGCCCACTGGGACACTTAAGTGCATCAGGTGCTGGGGGAGGGGGTACAGCAAAAAGAAGTTCTCCAAAGGAGGCAGCATCAGTACTGGGTCCCCAAAGGTGAGGAGATGATTTCCAGGCAAAGCTGAGCCCGTAGGCAGTTTGCCGAGGAACGGGGAGGTGGGCAGGAAGGTTGGCTCGGAGGAAGAATATGGAGTATTGGCAGAGGGGAGATGTGGGGTCGGGGAGGGGTTCTCCTGAGATGGGAGAGACTTTCTGGGGCAAATGGCCAAAGGAGCGGGGAGGCTGAGGAGCCACAGAGAAGGGCCCTGAGGAGGAAGAGGGGGGTGCGCCAATCTTCTGTGCAGGAATCTCACCCAGAGCGTCCACCAGCCCTCCAGTACGACTAGTTCTATCCTACAAATGGAGAAAACGAGGCCTTCCCAGTTGTGACTTGTGCCTTCATTTATTCACTTAGTACCTGATGTAGATGAGGACAAAAGATGATACACACATGATCCCTAACCTCCAAGGTCACAAAATTAGGAGCAAGAATTAGGTACAAGTGCTGAGAGCTCATTCGGCTGAGAGATCAGAGTAGGGTCTTGATCCATCCTTGCAGGATGGGCTCGATTTCAAGAGACCCCAAGGTGCAGGGAAAGACATTCCAGGCAGAGATCAGGAAGCAGGAAAACCTGTGGGAGTTCTGAGAACTCACTGGACACAGGGTGCATGAAGGAGAGCAGGGGTCGTCTCTGGAGAGGCAGTCGTGTCTGGGCTTAGAGGTTCCTGGAGGGTTTTGAGGGCGGCCAGGAGTGGTGGGGCCCCCTGGTCCTGGCTCCTGAGTCAGCGCCCACCTCTTCCCACTTGGGCCTGGAAGATGGGCCTCAGAGCCCCAGCCAACCCATCCCAGGAAGGTCCTTCTAGCTCACGTCCCCTCCAGGACTCTGTCTACACTGGGAAGGGGCTCCTGAGTGGGCCCTGCCGTCCCTCGGGGAGCGGTCCTCTCGGTACCCCCAGCACACCTGGCATGCTCCCAGGGAGCCCCCACGTCTCGTGCTTGGAGGAACCACTCATTTGTGTCCTCCCTCTTGGCCAGAGCTCCAAGGCTGCCCCAGCCCAGGGTGGGGTGGAAGCTGCTCTCTCACCTCTCTTCCCCTCCCTCCTCCTCTCTCTCCCCACTTGAGCCTGTTGGAACCCCAGACTTGGAGCTGGGAGTCAGAAAGTCTGAGTCTCAGGGCAGAACGGGGCAGGTAATTTAAAGGGGCATCCATCCAGGCCTTCAGTGTGTTGCTACCCCCTTCTCCTTGCTCTGTGGTCCATCAGCGTGCATCCCCTCCTACAGACACCAGCTCCGTAAACGTGACCTCAAAGATCCCAGACGGGGCCCAACATTTTTTTAAACCTCGCCCTCATTACACCTCACTACCACCAGCTTACAGAAGAGGAAGCAGCGGGTTCGGATGAGTTCTCCCTTGGGTCCCCCACTGCGAAAGACCGAGGCAGGTTTCACGCTATTCCCTTCTGGCTCCTTGACGCCAGCCTCCTCTCCATTCACACCGAGATTCCAGAAGGGCTCCTGCAACCCAGCGTTTCAATAGATCAGGTGTGTTGAGCGCCCAGACTGTCCTAAGAGCTTCACATACGTTTGCATCTTTAATCGTCACCACAAGCCCAGTGAGATGCAATTATCCTGCTGTTTCCCATGAGGAACCAGAGGCACAGCGGACTGTGTGGTCCGGGGCCCTTTTCTCTCATTTCCACCGAAGGCGGCGCGGGGCAGGCGCTGGGGTCTGCAGAGTCGCGCCTCGCGGGCGCTATGGGAGGCAGGCCGAGGGGCAGGCGGCCACCAGGGGGCGCCGCCCGCCGCGCCGGGCCCGGAGGTGAGACGCCGGGCACCACGCCCCGCCAGCCGGAGGGGCGCGGGGGAGACCGGCTCTGCGTCCCCGCCGCGCGCGTCCGGGGGCCCCCAGCCGCCCGGCCCCGCGCGCCTCCCGCAGCCCAGCGTCCTGGGGCCCGCCGGGCTCCTCTCGCCCACCCCACTCCCGCATCCTGGACACCCCCGGGACGGCCCGGGGTCTCAGCCCGCCGGCGCCTGCCCCTGGCGTGTCCTTGAGATTTCCCTCCCGCGCCGCGCGATAAAGCGCCATTTAGTCTGTTTATCTGTATTTTCAGTCCGAAAGAGCAGTAAACACATTCAAGAACGAGGAAGGTAGAGAAAAGGGTGCCAGGAAGCACCGAGAGGGCCCGCAGGCACACATGTCTTTCCCCACGCTCTCCGACGTGTCGTGGGCAGGGCGGTCACCCCAGCCCGCCTTGCTGGGGTCACAGCCTCCCCGCAGTGCCGCCGCCTGGGAACCATCGTTCTGTGGCTGCAGGGCCCTCAGGTATCCTCCCATCCCTCCTTAACTCCGGTTCTCGGAGCACCTCCTGGGGTTTGGCCCTGAGACAGAAGCGGGCACCAGAGAGAAATCTATGTCCGAGTCAGGCCCTGTCCTTCTCGGGGAGTGTTCAATTGCCCATCCTGTCGCAGGCTCGGGCATCAGGCAAGTGCCGGGCACCAGGCTTGTGGCGGTGAACAAGGCAGAAGCCGTTCCCAGGTGGAAGACAGATGTAACCCAGAAGGCACACAAATTGTGTGGTTGAGATTGGCTAATAATTTCAGTTGCAATAGTGCCATGGAGGAGAAGTGCAGACAGATGCATTGGAATGCAGGGCGAAGGGGGGTATGTGGTGGTATCACAGAGGTGAGAGAGGCCAGTTCCCTAGTGGCTTAGGGATCAGGAGTAGGGGAGGTGAACTCCAGCTGAATCTTGAAGAATGGGAGCAAGTTTGTGGAGCAGGGGCCTTAGAATGAAGGTGTTCTGGGCAGGGGGAGCTACAGGCTTGGAGACTCACAGGGGAGAAGCTTGTGGTATGTTTGCCTGGAGGGGGGTCGGGAGTGGGTAGCACAGTTACAAGCTGCTGGAGGCGGAGTGTAGCTAGGAAGCAGGCTCTAGAGGGAAGGTGTGCTGCGTACCATCTACACCTCCTTTAGTAACTGGATGCTGCCTGTGGTTAATGGGAAGCCACCGACACGCTTTTAAGAGGCAAGATGCAACCAGGTTTCTGGGTTTAAACGGCCGCTGGGGCTGCATTGTACTTGGGAAAGGGAGCTGGGCTGGCAAAGGTAGGTTCTCAGGAAGGAGGCCTCCTTCCTGTCTTGGTGGCTGCTAGAGAAGGTCAGAGCTGAGATGCCCCAGCAGGTCCAGAGCCGAGGGCGGGACCAGTGAGCACTAGAAGGCTCCCAGGGGCCCACAGGCTCCCAGCGGCCAGGCTGAGCTGCCCAGAGTGTGAGAGTTCGCATGAGACCTGCTGGAGTGGGCCCCTGCACCAGAATGTGCCTTGTTAAAAAACAGATGTTGGGGGCTTCCCTGGTGGCGCAGTGGTTGAGAATCTGCCTGCTAATGCAGGGGACACAGGTTCGAGCCCTGGTCTGGGAAGATCCCACATGCTGCAGAGCAACTGGGCCCGTGAGCCACAATTACTGAGCCTGTGCGTCTGGAGCCTGTGCTCCGCAACAAGAGAGGCCGCGATAGTGAGAAGCCCACGCACCGCGATGAACAGTGGCCCCCGCTTGCCACAACTAGAGAAAGCCCTCGCACAGAAACAAAGACCCAACACCTGGAGCCTGTGCCCCGCAACAAGAGAGGCCGCGATAGTGAGAAGCCCACGCACCGCGATGAACAGTGGCCCCCGCTTGCCACAACTAGAGAAAGCCCTCGCACAGAAACAAAGACCCAACACAGCCATAAATAAAGAAATAAATAAATTTTAAAAAACAAACAAATAAACCAAAAACAGATGTTGGGAACTGGCTATCTCTGGGCCCAACACATGGTGTCTAATTGGCCCACTTGACATTTATGTTTTTAAATTAGCTGTAATCATTGGGAGAGTTTGAATCCCAGGGTTTTTTTCTTGGAAAAACCCTGGGCCAGTACTCGTCCTACAACAAGGAACTGGAGCTGAGTAGAGACCACCCTTTCAGGTGGTCCCTGTATTCTTAGGGTTGCTGAGGTCCCCACATCACGTGCTTAGCCCCTGTGGGTATTTAAATTTTCACACATACCTACACCCCTAAAGCTTCAAGCTAAGCCACCAGGAATCCGGGTGAATGTTGGAAAGGGCCAGTCCAGAAGCAAAGGGCTGTGTTTGAGAAATAACTGCCAGATAGATGACTGCCTGCTAGAAGCTGTGAGAGACAGTGGTGACTGCAGGTGGCTGATTTGGGCCTGCTGGAGAATGAAGTCCAAGCAGAACTCCCATCTTTCTCCCCAAACCTCCTTTCACTGACTTTCCCATCTCACTTAACAGCACTCTAGCCTCCTAGTGATTAGACCAAAACCTCGGAGACAATAGAAAATAAGCTTTTTTTTTTTAAATCAACTTTATTGACATATAATTTGCATACAACAAAAAGCACTAATTTTAAGCCTACTTACTGTTCAGTGAGTTTTGAATCCAGATATAGAATGTTTCCATGACCTCCAGAAAATTTTCTGATACCCCTTTGCAGTCAATACTACACTTACCTCCTTACTCCATCCTCTCACCTCATTCAACCACCACTGATATGCTTTATTTCTATAGATAACTTTACTTGTTCTAGAATTTCATATAGATGAGATCACACAATACATAGTCTTCAGTGTCAGGCTTCTTTTGCTTAGATTCATTCATGTGGTTGTGGATACGTACAAGTTCATTCATTTTTATTGCTGATTAGTATTCCGTTGGATAAGTATACCAGAATTTATCCATTCACCTGGACATTTAGGTTGTTTACAATTTTTTTTACTACTATGAATAAAACTGCTATGAACATTTATGCACACATCTTTTTATGGATCTATGTTTTCATTTCTCTTGGGGAAAAACCTAGGAGTAAAAATTGCTAGATCAAAGGATATGTGTATGTGTAACTTCATAAGAAACTGCCTGTTTCCAAAGTTGAAATGGAAGTGGAAGACCTCAGTAATGATCTCTTATGTAGAGTACAAGTAGCACTAACTATTAAAAAGATTTATAAATTGAACTACATGAAAATAAAATACTTCTTTTCAGCAAAAACACCATTAAAAGAGTGACTCAGCAAGCCACAGAGAAGAAAAAGAGATTTCCAACTTATATAATAAGTAAAACACTTGTATCCAGAATCTGTACATAAAATTCCTATACATGTAAACAAGAAAAACATACACCCAACAGAGAAATAGGCAAAGTACTTGTATACTTACTTCCCAAAAGAGGATATCCAAATGCCAACAAATATATTAAAATGTACTTAATATCATTAGTCATTCAGGAGATAAAAATTAAAACTACAGAGTGATTCTACTACATCTCCAACAGAATGGCCACAGACCGATGATACAAGTGTTGACAAGAATAGGAATGCTCATACGTGGCTGGTGGGGGTGTAAATTGGTGTAATCATTTTGAAAGCATTTTGGCATTTTCTACTGAAGCTGAACACATTGCATATCATCTGACCCAGAAATCCCACTCCTATGCATATACCCACAGAAATACACTGCCTGTGTGCAAGAGACACCAGCAAGATGTTTCATAACAACATCATTCATAATAGCCCCACCTGGAAACTGCACCATACACATACATGAGCACATACATATACAATACATACAGCAATGAATATAGTAACCACAGCATCATGGATGGATCTTACAAACATTTCATTGAGTGAAAAGCTGAAACCCAATAGAATTCATACCCCGGGCTTCCAGAACCACTCAAATGAAACTGCATGTTGTAAGTCAGAAAAGTGGTTACGTTTGGGAAGAAAAGAAGGCTTAGTAACTGGGAAGGGCATGAGGACGCCTGCTGTGATTGCAGCAATGTTCTACTTCTTGAACTCCTGGTGGATACATTGTTTTGTGATAATTCATTGAGCCATACAGTTATGCTTTATGTGCTTCTGTGTATCATAGTTCACAGTATAAAGAGTCAAAATGACATGCATGCATCTCTTTTGGTCACCATTGTAATTGCACCATTGCCCCAGGGATGAAACACAGAATTATCCTTAAAGTAAAACTCACACCTACGACTTGATTTTACAAGAGTTTATTTAATTAAGGGTTTTGAGTAAATTTTAGATTAAAATCAACACTTGTGATTTTATTTTACAGTAACATGTTACTATCTTTTCAAATAAATGGTCTTTGTGTTGAAGTGCCTCAAATAGAAAGCATTTCCAACTGTAAAAGTTTCATCAATTTACCTTTATATTTATGATTTTTTAAAATGAGCCCCAATATTATCATGTTATAAGGCACCACCTGCCCTGCAACTTATTTTAGACAGAGATGGCTTCAAGCCAAAAGTCTGATTTGTTTTAACTTAGTAGAATAAAGAAGTGACTTTCTTATTCCCCACTTTCTCAGTCTGCACTTGTCTGATAGGGGAAAAAACATTATGTGAGAAAAAATAGGATTATCAGTTTTAACATTCAGCATAAATTATAATAAATTTTGATATTTATTGTTCAAAATTCATCTGGATCTTAAAATGTTCTAATTAATAGCTTTTTACCCCAAAATATCTGCATACATTTGTTCTGTCTTATCAGAGTACAATATTTACTTTTTAAATGGGAGCTTAATTGTTAATACATAGTTTAATTTTATACTCACAAGCTACCTATTTCAAGAGCAAAGTTTTGGGGATAGCCTCATCCACCAGAGGGCAGACAGCAGAAGCAAGAAGAACTACAATCCTGCAGCCTGTGGGAAAAACAACACATTCACAGAAAGATAGACAAGATGAAAAGGCAGAGGGCTATGTACCAGATGAAGGAACAAGATAGAATCCCAGAAAAACAACTAAATGAAATGGAGATAGGCAATCTTCCAGAAAAAGAATTCAGAATAATGATAGTGAAGATGATCCAGGACTTTGGAAAAAGAATGGAGGCAAAGGTCAAGAAGATGCAAGAAATGTTTGACAAACACCTAGAAGAATTAAAGAACAAACAAACAGACATGAACAATACAATAACGGAAATGAAAATACACTAGAAGGAATCAATAGCAGAATAACTGAGGCAGAAGAACGGATAAGGGATCTGGAAGACAGAATGATGGAATTCACTGCTGTGGAACAGAATAAAGGAAAAAAAACTTCCCTAACATGGGAAAGGAAATAGCCACCCAAGTCCAGGAAGTGCAGAGAGTCCCATACAGGATAAACCCAAGGAGAAACATGCCAAGACACATAGTAATCAAATTGGCAAAAATTAAAGACAAAGAAAAATTATTGAAAGCAGCCAGGGAAAAACGACAAATAACATACAAGGGAACACCCATAAGGTTAACAGCAGATTTCTCAGCAGAAGCTCTACAAGCCAGAAGGGAGTGGCATGATATACTTAAAGTGATGAAAGGGAAGAACCTACAACCAAGATTTCTCTACCCGGCAAGGATCGAATTCAGATTCGATGGAGAAATCAAAAACTTTACAGACAAGCAAAAGCTAAGAGAATTCAGCACCACTAAACCAGATCTACAACAAATGCTAAAGGAACTTCTCTAAGTGGGAAACACAAGAGAAGAAAAGGACCTAAAGAAACAAACCCAAAACAATTAAGAAAATGGTAACAGGAACATACATATCAATAATTACCTTAAACGTGAATGGATTAAATGCTCCAACCAAAAGACACAGGCTCACAGAA
>NC_041214.2:34103180-34103556 GCF_002837175.3 Physeter macrocephalus
GAACTAGAGAAAGAAGAACAAACAAAACCCAAAGTTAGCAGAAGGAAAGAAATCATAAACTTCAGAGCAGAAATAAATGAAATAGAAACAAAGAAAACAATAGCAAAGATCAATAAAACTAAAAGCTGGTTCTTTGAGTAGATAAAATTGATGAGCCATTAGCCAGAATCATCAAGAAAAAGAGGGAGAGGACTCAAATGAATAAAATTAGAAATGCAAAAGGAGAAGTTACAACGGACACCGGAGAAATACAAAGCATCCTAAGAGACTACTACAAACAACTCTATGCCAATAAAATGGACGACCTGGAAGAAATGGACAAATTCTTAGAAAGGCATAAACTTCCAAGACTGAACCAGGAAGAAATAGAAAATAT